>NW_022106084.1:3635733-3638799 GCF_000313985.2 Echinops telfairi
GTGTCTGTTAAAATGTGAATGGTACATATCTTTATAGGGCCCAGTTAGAGTTTCCCTCTTCCACAAACTTTGGCAGGCTTAATTTTCTGAAATTTAAGTTGGCACACGGGGTAAACACCAAGCTGCTTCTGTCTCTTTTCTTTCTAGTGGAAAACTGCAGCGCAGACTGCCTGTCCGACAAAACAAGCAATATGTGCACCAGTTGCCTTTGAGACTGTTCCGACGCGTGTTGACTCCAAGCGTGTCAGAGTAGAACCTGGTGCATGCAGTTTCCCAGGGTGGATTTTTCAGACCACCGGGGATTTTTCCAAATTGCATCTGGGTAGACTCAAACCATCAGCCTTGCAGTAATAAGCCAACTATGTGCTTAAAACACTTAAACCATTGGGACCTAGAACAAGTTATCATCATTTTTTGTGAAGTTGATTCTAGTTCATCTTGACTCCACATGTTTCAGAAAAAACTGTGTTCTATGGGGTTTTTGGTGACAATAATCTTACAGGAGTTAAGTGCTTGGCCTTCTTCTGTGGAACCCTCAGTACATTTGAATCTCAAACTTTTGTTTTAAAGTCCACAAAAGTCCATTGAACTATCCAGAGATCTATGGGGGTGTATTTAATGCTAAGCCAACAACCTAGAATTCTGACCATCTAAGTGTGTGCTGCTTACCAAACAAGAATATCTATAGTTAGCTGGCAGATATTAGTCCAACAGCTAATGGTCTATTCTCATTAGGTAATTATATATGCACAGAAGTGATAACACTATCATGAAATAGACATTGTTATCCTACAAGGAGACTTTTAGTCTAGTTCCTTCTACCTATAATACCAAATTTCGTTGTTTCCAAGGGAGTATCTTTAAAGTGAATAAATGTAGCTGCTGCTGCTATTGGTAGATGCCATCAGGTTGGTTCTGACTCAGAGAAACCTGACGTAGAAAGAAGCGCCACACTGCCTGGTTCTTCTGCGTCATCCTGTTGGTGCCCGTTGTTGCAGCCGCACTGTCAATCCAACACCCGCGGGGTCTTTCCCTTTGTCACTGCTCTTCTACATGATCATGTATGTTGTCCTTTTCCAGGGACTAGTCTCTCCTTGAAGAGCCCTGGTAGCAACAAAATTACACTTTGAGCTGCTAACTATGAAGCCAATAATTTGAAACTACCAGCCACCCCTGGGAGAAAGATGGAGCTATCCCCATAAAATATTACAGTCTCAGAAACTCACAGAGATAGTTCTACCATGTCCTAAAATGTCACGGTGAATTGGAATTGACTCAGTTACAATGAGTTGGCTTGGTTTTGAGCCCCTCGTTATAAAGATGTCCAAAATACATGAAAGAATATCTCCATATCATACCTTCTAAGAAGCTTTCTGGCTGCACTTCTTCTAAGACAGATGTGTTTTTTCTTTTGGCAATCCATGATGCTTTCACTATTCTTCATCAGCACCAGAACGCATCAGTTAATCTTTGGTCTTTTTTATTCAGTGTACTGCTTTCACATGCATATGGGGCATTTGAAAATACCAGGACTTGGATCAGTCACACAGTTCTCAAAGGGATATCCTTGCTATCCAACATTCCAAAGAGGTCTTCCAAAGCATCATTTGATTTCTTGACCATGATTTCAATGAGCATCCATTGTGGCAACCAAAACAAAATCTTTGACAACTTCAAGCAATTTATCATGATATAATTATTGGTCCAGTAGTGAGGACTTGGGTTTTCTTTACATTGAATAGTGATCCAGATTAAAGGATATAATCTTGTTCTTCATTAGCAAGTGCTTCAAGTCATCCTTATTTTGAATAAGAAAAGTTACAAAATCTGCATATTGGAAGTTATTAATAATCCTTCTTCTAATCTTGATGCCATGTTCTTCATAAAACCCACAATCTATGATTATTTGCTCAACATATGGATTGATAAGTAGGGCAAGAGGAGAAAACCCTAACACATATCTTTCTTGAAAATAAGTATTTGCAAAAATAAATTCTTGGGCTTGCAAAATTCTATTATGTGATCTCCTGTTCCATTTCTATCCTGAAGGCCATATTTTCAAACTAGTTGCTACCTCTTTATTTCCAAATTTTATATTTCCCATAACTATCCATACATTTTGATTGTACATTTTATCAATTGCAGACTGAATACTTTAAACCATGCAGTCTTCCCTTGTTATGTTTTTACAATTGCCTCTTGATCCACCCGTACAGATTCCACAGGAGCACAATTAAATACTCTGGAATTCCTATTTTTCTCAAGGCTATATATAGTTTATTGAAGTTTACACAGCTTAATGGCTTTGCATAGTTAATAAAATACAAATAAACATTTTTTTCTGGTATTATTTTGCTATAATCCATCAGATATCAGCAGTTATACCCCCAGTGTCAAGTCTCCTTCTAAATACAGCCTGACTTTCTGGAAGCTATGCAGTGGTGTATTGATATTATTACTATTGAATGATCTCAAGCAAAATTTTGCTTGCATGTGAAATTCATTATTTCCAATAATATTCACGTTCAACTGAGTCACCTTTATGTGGAATGGGCACACATATGAACCTCTTCTAGTACGTCAGTTAGCTCTCTTCAAAAATTCTTGGCATGGTGGAATGAGTGCTTCAAGGTCTTCAGCACCTTTTTGAAACATTCCAATTGGTATTCCATTCATTCTGGAACCTAGTTTTTGTTTAATAATTTCAGTGCAATTTGGACTTCTTCCTTCAGCACCATTACTTCTTGATCATATGCTAACTCCTATAATGGTTGAACGTTGACTAGTTCTTTTGGTTACTTTGATTATGTATATTTATTCTATCTTCCTTTGATGCTTTCTTCATCATTCAGTATTTTTCCCGGAGAACTTTTCAATAATACAATTGGAAGCTTAGAGTTTTTCTTCAGGTCTTCAGTTCTTTAACTGGGTAGAAAAGACGCTTTGATGACATATCTGACTACATGGATGGAGGGACCGGACTACCCATACATGCAAGGAAGGAATAAGCCATTCAACACAGAAATATAAAAGAATTCAAATATAACAATCTATGTTGTTAGGCCA
>NW_022106084.1:3639844-3647772 GCF_000313985.2 Echinops telfairi
TAAATCTTTCCAGAAATAGACTACCGCATCTTTCTCCCAGGGCACATCAGATAGATTTATACCACTCATCGTTCTGTTAGCAGCTGAGCTCTTTAACAACAGTGCCAGCAACATTCCTAGTATAAATTGGACACTACACATCAGGCTGTAGATATAGCAAGATAGAATTAGCCTATCTCATAGAAGTTTGAAGCCAGAAGTGGAGAAAAGCCCAGAATAAATGCTGATACTTGTTTTGACAGTGCAGGCACATAATCATACAGGGAAAGAGGACTATATTCCCGCAAAGGTACATGGCTAATGGATGAATGACGAGAGCATGTTCCTGCTCCTTGTGAGGCAACACAATATGAAGAGAAAGCCAAGGAAGGTTCCTCTCACACATCACCTGGCTAGGATGGGAAACCAAGAAAATATAAGTCCTTTTCTCAAATCAAACAAACACACAGACTCACAGTCATGAAGTCCATGTCTACTCATAGCGACCCTATAGGACAAGGTAAACTGGTCTCTGTGGGTTTCCAGGACTGTAACCCTTTAAGGGAGTAGAAAACCTTGTCTGTGTCTCTTTTTTTAATACGCTTGGCCTACAAGGAATAAATCATAAGTTCTTTTGTTTTCAGATGACAGAGCATATTTGAAAGGCATTTCTCCCTTTGTGTGTGAAGCTGAATGACAACAAAAAGCACGTTGCAACCGGAGTTATGAGGAACCTCCCAACTCCTGACAGGGGAGTCAACCTAGAGACCCAGCTGACATTGAAATGGGAGGCCATGGGTGGGGCCTAAGTGCCCGAGCACTGCCTTAACTCTGCACACTAAAGTTAAGGACAGTGGCGGTGACTTTGGTTTGAAGTGTTTGTTGTTGCTGTTGTTTTTAATTAAAATCATGAGTAAGACGGTGAAATTTAAGCGATATACAGAGTCATCTAAGTAAATATTCTAAAAGATGTTCTAACAGGATTTTTATGTCTGTTTTCAATATGGATTAGATGCTTTCCACTTAAATCAGGTGACATATTTGTATTGTATTGTATTGTAAGTAGACCCTGAATATAAGATCCTATGATGGTATTCTCAGAAAACATATACAACAAGACCTGCCAATTTGTTTTTTTGGGTTTTGTTTTTTGTTTGTTTTCATTGTGCTCCTTTTTCCTCACATTGAAGCATAGCTTATATTGGTCACTGACAGAGGCAATCTGCCTAACAAGATGGGCCAGAAATCTAATCTGGTGTGACAAATGAAAGAGACACATAATTGGCTATGTAATTCTAGGGTGGAACTGTTATCAATTTGAAGCAATTGATGTTCTCAGAACAGCATTACACGCAGCACAAGTGATTACAATTACTGTGGGGAATCACTGAATGTTTCTGTAATCTTCTAGTGGGTTATAAAAATTAAGGGAAACTTTTGGTAACTGACATTTTACTTGCATATGATGATGTTCCGAGCTTGTTTTCCTTGATGCAAAACAGTCCTAACCATAGAACAACTTTCAGTCTATCGTGGGAAATATATATCCTTATTCATAACAACAGGGAGCTCTGGCGGTTTAGCAGTTACATTTTGGTTGTTATTCCCAAGGTAAACAGTTCAACTCCTCCTGCCGCTCCTCAGGAAAAAGATGGGATTTCTACTCCCATAAACAGTTACAATCTTAGAAACTCACAGGAGCAGTTCTACCCAGTCCTATGGGGTTGCTATGAGTCGGCCCGACAGCAAGTTTGGTTTTTCGTTTATACAAAACAATACTGTTTGTTTTCCTTCAAGTGAAAAAGCCTTTAACCCAAGATTGTGTCAATGTCTCTTGCTTGAATTACCTGACAAATGGGCCACTTTCTTTTTATTTTATTTTTTCCATTTTATTGGGAGCTCTTACAGATATTATAACCGTCCATAGTTTAATGAGATCAAGCATGATTGTACAATTGCTGCCACCATCATTTTCAAAACATGTTCTTTCTCCTTGCACTCTTTGATATCAGCTCCCCCTTATTCCTGCCTATCCCACTCTATCACCCAGGAACCCTTGTTATTATATTTAATACTATTATTATTTTATCTGGGATTTTTTGTGGGAGTTGTTTGTTTGTTTTACCATATCTTACATCATCCAATGTATCCATTCACCTACCTTTCTATTTACTATTCGTTCTCAAGTGATGTTATGTAGTCTTCTTTGCTATCCGTCCCCCTTCCCTCTCTTCTCACTCCCCTCTCTCTCTATACCCTCAGGGAATCATTACTCCCATTATTATTTCTAAAGGGTTTATCTACCTTGGATTTCATGCATCAAAAGACCTTAAATATACACATGAACATATGCAGGTCTAACAGGGTTAATGAGATAAAACTAAGACTAAAATAGTAGGGGGAGGAAATATTGAAAAACTAGAGTATAGTTATGTGTTTCAACAGTGCTATACTGCACCCTGGATATATCATCCTTTCCGTGTGGGCCTTCTGTGATGCACTCTCCACTTACCTTGCAGGTGGTTTTTGAGTCTCCACTTTGCTTATGCTTCTTCATGCCAATTTGGTTGCTTGGTTTAGAATTTTTGATATTTATTCCTGTGGACATCTCATGATCACACATGCTGGTGTCCTTCTTTCATGTGGACAGCGTTGCTTCCCTGCTAGATGACTGCTTGTTTAACTTCAAGCCTTTAAGATGCCAGATGCTATATCTTTTAATAGCCAGGCATCATCAGCTTTCTTCACCACATTTGCTTATGCACCCATTTTGTCTTCAGCTATCGTATTGGGAGGTGAGTATCATACAGTTCCACATTACTAGAACAAACCATTCTTGTACGGTGGGCCACTTTCTTTATTGAACTCTGCTCTGCTGTCTTTATTAGCCTCATGGTTTAGAAAGTTTTTCCCACACTGGGTGAGCCCAGCACTTTGGGGGTACTGGAATAAACCAGGGTGCTATGCAAAAGCCAATACTTACTTTTTATCCTGGATTATGGGCTATGGAATAAAACATTTTAAATTCCAGAAGGTGGGCTGGGGGTGGATGAATATTTTGTTTCTGAAAAGGTAGGCTAAGTAAGTTTGAGATTCTATAGTATAGAGAGAAACTGCAAAATATCACCTGTCTTTTTTTAAAAATCAGATTTGCTCATTGAGGCAGGAATCTCTTTGTAATCAAAGGCTATGTCTTAAATATAATACATTAGCATTAGATCTTGGGCTTTGGCTTGGGCATTTTAGTGTACACAGCACAATCCTGTTGTAAATAATCAGTGAAGTATGCTAATGAATTAAGCATGTGAATCTCACAAAGTTGGAAGTCTACTCAAATAATTTCTGTCATCAGGATTATGATTTCAGAGGCAGCAATGTTAGGCTACAGTACAAAACGAGGCTAGATGTTCTGATGTTGGGATGTGTGGTATTTGCAGCTCTCTAGAGTTCAAAAATAATAATTATATATATATATATATATATATATATATATATATATCATAGTAAATCTAGTACAAAATATTCAAATAACTGAAGAACATTCTAGAAATTACTTTCAGGTTCAGTAATCCATTTCTGGTCACATTTTCTTCAATAAAGATGGTGGCAATTTATCGGGAGCGTATTTCTTTAGTAGACAAATAAAATAACCCACTTTGTAAATGCAATAGATGGGCCTTCTTAAGAAGGATAAATTTAAAGAGTATTGTTATAGTCAGGAAAGTAATATAATCAGGCTATTTATTTAATTAATGTTTAATGAAAGATTTGCCTTGTACTTATGAATGGATACTTGGAGATGTTAAAAAAGAATTCAGTGGTTGTGGCCCAAGAAATATTAAACTTCAGAAAACCCCTGAAATCTATTTCATGGACAGTTTCTTCATTTACCAACTTAAATATTAGCTTCATCCTTAGCAATTAATGACTGTGATATCTTTTTTCTGACCAAAATACAGAAAGAATGAACTTGTTCCTTTGGAAGAACTCACTGGAACAGATGGACAAAGGTGACCTTCATAAAATAAAGATCAAAATCACAAATCACCATATATCTGGATTATGTGGAAACATATTCACAAGTAAGATATGTATTATAGGGTTTCAAAAAGTGGTTGAAATTTGAATTAAAAGGTAACGGCATTTTCCTGTGATATTTTTGAAACCCTCTCACATAATGTGTATGAGAGAGAAAAAGAGAGACAGAGAAAGTAATGGTGGGAATATATGCACATAACTGTGTGTCACATGGTGGTGGCCTGTATGTTGCTGTGATGCTAGACACTATGGCATAAGTATTTCAAATACCAGAAGGGTCTTGCCCATCGTGGACAGGCTTCAGCAGAACTTCCAGACTAACATAGACTTGGAAGTGATGCAGACCACTTCTGAAAAGTTGGACACTGTAAATCTTATCAATAGCACAAGAACGCTATCTGATATAGAGTCTAAAAATGAGCTCTGTAGGTTAAAGGACATTTTAAAAATAATGGATAAGTACTGTCTGTAGTAGGATAATAACTACATGCCTATAAAATTTACATCCTAAACACGGTAAACTATTGATGAAAAATTGAAGAACTCTAAAAATGTCTGTAGTCTAAAGTGGATCTGGAGCAAAAATACAGTCAACATGTGCAGATAATTACTGGTGATTACATTAGGAATGTTGGAAATAAGGAAGAGGGATCAGGATTGGGAAAATATGTACTTGGAGAGAGAAATTAGACTATACATCATAAGATAGAATTTTGAAGAACAACTACTTATTCATTAAAAACATAAATGGTGACTACACAAGTGGACCTTGTCTGATAGAATATAGAGGAATCACACTGATTACATTTGTGGAAAGCGACATGGGAGGCTCAATTCTTTAGGCAACACAAAGTCAGAGATCAAACACCAAGGTCAGCGGCCATCAAACACCAACTTCAGCTTAAGTTGAATATCAAAAAAGTAAAAACAAGTCCATGAGAGCCTAAAATATAAACTTAAGTGTATTTCCCCTAATTTGGAAGCCATCTCCAGGTCAGATTTTATGAACTAACAGTTGAAGACCATGTGATTTTGGAATGGTTTCGACAACATTATACATGAAAGAGCAAGGAGGCCAAGAACAAAGACATGAGAGAAAGTGAAGACTGAACTGGATCCCAAAAGAAATTCTGAAACTTCATCTTGAATGTAGAATAGCTAAATAAAATGAGAGAAATGATGAAATAAAAGAGCTGAAAACTTTCAATAAAAATGTTCTAGAAGACAAAGTCAATTATTCAAAGACTTGGATTTAGGAAACCCAAAGAAATCAGTGTATTCAACATCACTCAGGTTGAAAGAGCAGTTCAGCCTCAGGTTGAAATATTGAAAGATTCTATGGGAAGATATTGAGTGATGCAGGAAGTATTAAAGAAGTATAAAAAAGAATACACAGAGAAACGGTACCATAACTCAATAGGTGTCAAATTTCAAGAGGTAGCATACAATCAAGAGCTCATGGTACTGAAGGGAAAACAAAATCCGGGCTATACTGAAGGCATTGGAGAAAAACAAGAGTCCAGGGATAGACAGGTCACTAACTGCAATGTTTCCACAAAACTGATGTAACACTGGAAGCCCCAGCTTGTTTATGCCAAGAAATTTAGAAGACAAACATTTTTCCAATAGATTTGAAGAGATACATATTTCTACACTCCTCCCCCTCCCAAATGTAGCCCAATTCCAGAAAGTATAAAGCAATATCATTAATATAATGTGCAAGCAATATTTTTCTGAAGATAATCCATAAACTGTTGTAGTAACATATCAACTGAGAACAGCTAAAATTAGATTCTATAGACAACTTAGAAGGAAGAACATTATTTGTGATGTCAGACCACTAATGTCATTATAAATGGAGAAAAGATTAAGTTGTTAAAACTTTCATTTCACTGGGATCCACAATTAATTCTAATAGAAGCAGCATTCACAATATCAAGAAATTCATTGTTTTGAAAAATATGCAAAAGAGCACCATAAAGTCTTAAAGAAGAAAGATATCGTTTTTTGAGGACTAAGATATGCCTTACCCACGCCATTTCAAGAGATATTTTCAGTTGCTTCATATGCATATGAAAGCTAAACAATGAATAAGGAAGCTGTGGCAGTTACATAATCCAATCCAGTACCAACATGAAACTATTAAGAGTGAAGGGGTGGAGTTGAGCCTGTCAATCAGATCGCTGCTTGATGACCTCATTTGTTGGTGCTACAGAGATAAATAGCTCACTGAAGGCAGGACACACACACTGTTCTTCGTATTCCTGATGACAAGACACATGGAGCTATCCTAGAGCCCTGGAACTGGAGGAGCCACGTGGAGACCCACGCCAGTGCTAAGATGCTTCCACCATCCCTGGATCCACAAGACTTTCCACCCAGTGGCCTGTGAGCTTCCTGCATTCCGCATCATTGTATATGCTGCATGAGTCTGAAGAAGAATTTATAGACTGTAGTGAACATATGGGCTAATATCGGATTTATGGACTTAACCTGAATTTCGCTGGGGTGTTTTCTTAAAGTACAATTTCTCTTTGATATAAAATTCTCTCTTACACACATTTCAGTTTCTCTAGATTTGTTTCTCTGGTCTACCTAGACTAACACAGAGGATCAGAAGAGAGTGGATGCAGGTGAATTGTGGTGTTGGTTAAGAATATTGGATACAATATGGATTGCTAGTGGAACAAACAAATCTCTTTTGAAAGGAGTGTAGCAGGACTGTTCCTTAGAAACAAGAATGGCTAGACATTGTCTCTTGTACTTTGCAGATGATATTCAGAGGGACCAGTCCCTGGAAAATGGTATCTATCATATTTGGTAGATGGAAGGCCAGAAGAACAGAGGGTGACCCTTAACAAGATGGATTGACACAGTAGCTGCAACAAGGGACTTAAACCAATTGTGTGAATGGTGTAGGACCAGGCAATATTTCTTTTAGTAGTACACAGTTGGCTATGTGTTTGAACTAGTCCCATGGCACCTGACAACTCTCTCTCTCTCTCTCTCATCTATTTACATATTCATATATCTTTGACATAAGAGGATAGGCAGACAAGCAATGGCAGCAGATCCACTTGCCAGAATGGACCTTCAAGTAGGAGGATGGCTTGAGGAGTACTAAGTCTCTAGGCACTTATTTTTGGGAACTTGGTTGCTGATCCAGGAAGCTAGGCCTGAACTCCTTTGGATTGAGGTTTATAATAGAGTGGCATCGTCTCTGGGCATTTATTGGCAGCCCTAAAAAGCTGTGCCATGTTGCCTGAGTAGAGTAGAGCCTATATCAAGAGACTGAAGGCCAGAGAGAGGCATGCCTGTGGGAAAGACAAAGGGAAAAAATGTCTTAAGCATTTTCTCACCTGAACTGTAACATTTTAAATTTCCCCATAAGGTCCATAATTGTGAGTATAATCTCTGAGTTTTATGCAACCATTGCGACAAATTATCGAGCCCAGCTGAGAGGTACAGAGGATGTGGGAGGGGCGGCCTGTGTCAGAATTGGTATGAAAGGTTGGCTTAAGTGGAGAGCAAATGTTTTGAGAATGATGAGGGCAATAAAGGTACAAATGTGCTTTGCAAAATTGATGTATGTATCGATTGTGATAAGAGTTGTATGTTTAAAATGATTAAAAATAAAAAGAATGTGACTGATCTTAGCCTCATATGATAGGCCATGAGGAAATAATACTGATGATGGTAATTTAAATTTTCCTCCCCTTTGTGCACATGTGGAAGCCAGACTCCACCCTCCAGGCTTATCCTTCCTGTGTTTGTTACAGCTGCCAAGTCAATTCCAATGGACAGGAAACTGAGACACCTTAGAGCTGCCTTTGTATGGCTTACTTGCTTTTGATCTCTGAAGGAGCCGACTGCCATTTCTTTCTCCCACAAAGCAGTTGGGGGGTTGGAAG
>NW_022106084.1:3647872-3650888 GCF_000313985.2 Echinops telfairi
ACTAGGATATCTTAAGTCTCCCATAACTTACTGTATATTACACTATCATAGTGATAGAAGGGGGGGAGAGAATTAGTCTGCTCTTAATCAAACTATTAGAAATACAACATAATTAAAAATTATGTTGTTGGAAATGCAAAGTGTAATAGTCTCCTCCCTTGGAGTATAAATTGCTTTTAAGCTTGATCAGTAGGAAGAGTCTTCTAACTAAGGAAGGCAGTAAGCAAAGATGTTAAAAGAGATAGCCAGGCACAGAGCATCCACCATTTGGATAATCAGTGCTGTATGGTGTTTTGGGGTTTGGTCATCTGGTAAATGTATGTGTACAATATAGTTTCCTGTGATCATTGTAAAACCTGCACTTTGTCACATAATTTGGGGTATATAATTTGCTTAATTCTCACTGGGTTTTCAAAGCAGTTTGGACGTGGCAAACCCCACTTTTTTTTTTTCAGTCTCAAGCTTGAAGAATAAACTTAGAGTTTCTCAAATCTACCTGGTCTGTGTATTTGGCTAAAACAGTGACAGTCAATTCTGGACTCTTATTCTGGGTACCAATAGCTGTTCTCATACCATATTAGAAGAGTATTTTGTGGGCATTTTGAGGATGAAGATGATGTTTTAATTGTTTGAAAATATGTAGCCATCTACTGAAGCTATTGGAAAATGTGCATACTTTAATGGTATTTTCTTCAATAATCCACAGATTTTTTAATAAAAAATTATGCAATTGACAGAAGACCCTCTATATACATTCTGATTGAGAATGAAACAATAAAGCAATAATTATAATAAATAATAAATAAAAAAATAAAAACAATAAAAATAAAACAATAATAGAGCCATAAAACAATCATTATTCTGTCTTTACTTTCTTTCATTAAAATGGCACAGTTTCAGAAAGAAATAAAATAGAAAAGTGTATTTTCACATTTATATTATAATACTTGTATGATGCCTGAGAGTGTAAGAAAAAATAATTATAGTGAAGCATATAACTTTTACATCACCTACTTTGTCTACTGACTGAAAGAGATTCATATTTGTACCCATTCCAAAGAAAAGTGACCAAAAAGAATGTTCAAATAATATAACATTATCATTAATATCACATGCAAGTAAAATTTTGCTGAAGATTATCCAACAATAGTTTCAACAATTCATTGACAGGGACCTGCAAGTGATTCAGGGTTGATCCAGAAAAGGAAGTAAAACAAGGGATACCATGAGTGAGGTAAGATGGATCTTGGTTCAAGACAGATAATACCAGAAGGATGATGAATTGTGTTTTATGGACTATACCAAGGTCGTTGGCTGTGTGGATCACATGTATAGTCTTGAGAAGAATGGGAATTCCAAAACACTTCAATGTGCTCATGAAGAACTTGGAGATGGATTAAGAAGAAGTTGCATAAGCAGAACCAGGACATCCTGCATGGATTAACGTCAAGAAAGGTGTGAATTAGGCTTGTGTCCTCTCACCATAATTGTTTGATCTGTATGCTGAGAAAATAATCAGAGAAGTTGGCTGAGATGAAGAAGAATGTGGCATCAGGATTGAAGGAAGGCTTATTAACATCCTGCTATTTGTAAATGAGACAATTTGCTTGATAAAAGTGAGGAGCATGTTGAAACACTTCCTGATGAAGATCAAGAATTTCAGTTTTCAGTATGGAAGACAACTCAATGTAAAGAAGACCAAAAGCATGCTCCATTTGGCAGCACATATGCTAAAATTGGAATGATCCAGAGAAGTTTAGCATAGCCCCTATGCAAGGATGACATGCAAATTTATGAAATGTTCCTTATTAAAAAAAGAAGAAGACCAAAATACTCACAACTGGACCAATCAGGATAAGTTGAGAAAAGATTGAAGTTGTCAAGGAGTTCGTCTTGTTTGGTTTCAAAAAGCATTGCTCATGGAATATTGAAAAGAAAGGGTGTTTCTCTGAAGATTATGATGTGCCTGACCCAAGCCATTGTACTTTAAATTTCAGATGCATGTGAAAGTTTGATATTGCATAATGAAGACTGAAGAAATATTGAGGCAGTTGAATTGTGGTGCCTTAGAAAAATATTGAAAATACCTACCAGGGACTGCTATAAGGACAAAGGGGTCTGTTTTGGAAGAAATGTGGCCAGAGTGCTCCTTAGAGTTAAGGATGGCCAGCTTTCATCTTACATACTTTTCATCTCACATACTTATATGTCAGGAGAGACCAGTTGCTGGAAAAAGAAATCATGCGTGGTAAAGGTGGTGCAAAATAGGAAGCACTTAATGAGATGAATTGACCCTGTGGTTGATATGATCACTCAGAGGGACAATTGTAGGATGACTTAGGATCGGGCTGTTTCGCCTGTGTGCATAGGGTTGTGTGAGTCGGAACCTACTCAATAGTACCTAGCAACAATTGTGTGAATGGTGTAGGAACAGCAACATAACTCTTATTCAGGTAGAACCTGCATCACTTATGTTTTCTAACATCTAGAGCAGGAGTCACAACCTATAGCCATTAGATCAAAGCCAACAAGCTAGTTAATCTTGTTGACATACTCATAACCACATTTTTATGTATGGTTGCTTTTGAACTACAGTGCAAAATTGAATAATTGTGACAGAGGCCACAGGATCTGGAAAGCCTGAAAGATTTACTATGTGACTCCCTACTAAATGCCTGCCATCCTTATTTAAGGATATTAACTCTTTCAAAGCTCTGTTTATTTTGGAAGTTTTAATTCTTTCCAAAAGTTCTTAAGTATGTTTGTAACTTTGCGTAGATTTGAAAGTGTTGTATCCATAATAACATCCCAAGGTGACATGTTCAATTACCTTCCCAAGCGACAGTTAATAAGGTATCTTGTCTCTGCTGCCCTACACTTGATTCCACTTCATAGCAACCCTGTGGCTAACAAGAGACACTGCCTAGTGGTGCACCAGCCTCACGACCTTGCCTACAGTTGAGCCCTGTGTCAATCCATCTTGTAGAGGGCCTGTTTCTTTTTCACTGCCTCTTTT
>NW_022106084.1:3652857-3679786 GCF_000313985.2 Echinops telfairi
TTTTTATTGTATTTTAGGTGAAAGTTTATACAGCAAATTAGACTCTGTTGATCAAAGTGGGATCTTTTATACACAATGTTCCATGACATTGGTTACAATGTTCGCAATGTGATAGCGGTCTTATTATTTCCATTCTGTTTGTATAATTCCCACTGACCTAGTTTGCTTTTCTCTCCTTACCTTCTTATCTTTGTTTTTGTTAAGTGTTAACCATTCCATCTCAAATAGTGGGTTGTTTAAGGAATCACACTACTCAGGGTTGACAGTGTCTTATTTTATAAGGCAATCTATTATCTAACTGAAAAATAACTTCCAGAAATAGTTTTCGCTCAAGTTCAAAGTGCCTCAAGGTGAAAAATCCCTGGAGCTCCAGTAGTCTTTACAGCTTAGTAGGTATGGTCATTTTAATAATAGGCATTTGCTTTTTTCTCCTCTTCTTCATTTGTTATGTCCCAGGTCAAATGGTTGAAAGTAGTAACTGGACCTCGCCTAATTCTTCTGGCTTCAACTTAGAACTGGACCTAGTTCCTGGGAGCCGTTAGTTTTGTGGTTTAATCTCTTCTGTGAGTCTTGGGTTTTCTTCATTCTCTTTTGCTCTAAAATAGTGGCCAATACTTTTGTCTTAGAAATGTGAAAAAACAGAATATAAATTATGAATTTTTGCAATGAACTTTTGAAGCCTCTATCTAAGCCATCTAAGCCATATATCCTAGATGTCCATTTTCAAGCTTTTAATATTCTATGTGCTATCCACTACACTAAGATGTACAGCATTATTTTATGAACTGCAGAGGTTGAGTGCCATCAAGTTGGCTCCAGCTCATAGCAATGCCATATGCAAATTAATAAAATAATGCATAGTCCTGCATCAGTCTCACAATAGTTGCTGTTTAAGCTCATTGTTGTAGCCACTTTCACAAACCATCTCAATGAGGGTCTTCCTCTGTTTCAATAACCCTCTACTTAACCAAGCATGATGGCCTTCTCCAGAAACTGGTCTCTTCTGATAACATGTACACAGTACTTGAGATTAAATCTATGCAACCTCAATCTCTGAAGTTTTCTAGTAGAGCATTCTTTGAATACTATTTTCTTCCATTTTTTATGAACTGTGTAATGCTTTCATTCACAGAAACAAAAAGAAGTCACACAGAGTGAGATCAAGTGAGTCATGTGCATGGGGCAAGAGAGGCATGCTGTTTTATGTCAAAAACTGGCATACTGAGATGGCTGTATGAGCAGGTGCATTGTCGTGGTGGTAAACCAGTCCCCAGTCTGCCACAAATCAGGCCTTTTTTTGTTACACACAGTTACACAATCTTTTCAGTCTGACCTGGTGGAATGAACCCCAAATGTACTGTTCCCCTCATATAAAAAAATTGAGCATCATCTTGATCATGATTTCATGTGATGAGGTTTGAGAGGGCCAAGGTGATGGTAGCATTGTTCACTGGCTTGATTGATGTTTGCTTTTGGGGTCATAAAAATAGTCCTACTATCTGAAACCAGTATAACCTTGGGGAAAAATTTGGGTTGCTCAGGAGTTTTGCAGCCACTGTGTCAATCAATCTAGTTGTGGACCTACTCTTCTGTGCTAACACTGTACTTAACTTTGCATTATTCACTACTCTGGGGAATAGTCCTCCCTGATAACATGTATAAAGTACATGAAGCAAAATATTGCCATCCTCAATATTAAGGAGCATTCTGGATGTACTTCTTTCGAGATAGATTTATTAAACATAATTTTATTTTTCAGAGACTCTGGGCATGTTGTCGGGAGACAACAATAAATGCCTGGAGAAAGACATCATTTGTGTTAAAATGGAAACATGACAACCACTGTAAGATAGTACAAGATGAAGCAGTGTTTCAATCCATTGAATATGGGTTCACAATGAGTCTCAGAGCCCACTTAATAGCATCTAACAACACCAACAAAAGATTCCAACACTACAGCAAGATTTACATTTTTTCATCAGTTATATCATCTTGATTAATGTGGAGTATATACTTCCCATTTGGCTTTCCAATTCCAACTCTTGGCATATTTTATTATAATACTTTGTTTTCTTGAGGTGTACTTTGAAACTTTCTGTTTAGCTCTTCAATTGCTTCATTTCTTCCACATGCTTTAACTAGTCTAAATAAAAGAGAATAATTAAGATTCTGTTCTGACACCTACTTTGGTGTTTTCTTTTTTTCCTATTTTTAATGAAATTTTGCTTTCTTCATGAATTATATACTTCATATCACCCCACAAATCAAAGGACAATTAGTTTACTGTTCACTGCAGAAAATGTGTTCTTGAAATGATGTCTAAACTCAGGTGGGATAGAATCATAGAACTATTATGACTCTCATAGAAATGTTTCCATTTTTCTCAGATTCAAGCTGAACTTACATAAAACCAATTCATGGTTTATTCTAGCTCCTGGCCTTGTGTGTATCCATTGTCTTTTCCCACAGTCATAGCCAGTTTTATCCCTGGGAACTCCATCTGGTGAGATCTACCAACCATCTGGTGAAATCTATTAGTTTTGTTGTCATGTGTTTTTTTGAAAAATATTTTCAATGAAGAAACCATTGATTTTCTAAAATTCTATTTGGAATCCCTAACTTCACATCTATCACTAAAATCGCATTTCCAACTGCTGGCCCTCTTTATTTTCACCTTGTCCAATCAAATAACCAGTAATATTTATGCACCGGAAATTTCAGCACTAGTTTACTTTTACTTTTAATGAATTTTCAAATTCATGGATAATTTTCTGAATAATAGGAATCTTCATAAATGTTTAAAAATATTGTGAATGTGTTTGCATGTTGGTTAAAGCATATCCACAGATATATGTTTACATTCTCATGCATCAACTCACATATACCTAACTATGAAAACATATTAAATACCACCAGTTATGATAGTTGTGTCAACTTGGCTGGGCCAGGATTCAGTGGTTTGTCTAAAAACATAGAAATTCCCCCATGATGAGATCGGGTTTTTTTGCTTTTTGCTGAGTCTAGATTCTACATCCAACTTGTCATCCTTCTTCAGTTCTTTGGACTTAAACCAGGAGCCTACTACATTGCCTGCTGATCGTGTGCATTATTAGCAGCGTTTCATTTTGGGTTACACCCTTGAATCCCTTCACCAATCTAGCCTGCTGATTTGTGAATAATCTGAATCTTGCTATCTTACCTGACAAGGAGTAAAGCCTTCAGAACCTTCAGTCACTGAAGGGGCAGAAATCAAAATGAGAATAAGGAGCGACAAACATTTATTAAGCCTTGGAATTTGGAATGTATGAAGCATGAACCTGGGACAACTGGAAGTTGCCAGAAATGAGGTGGAATCCTAAAGATAGATTTCCTGAGTGCTAGTCAACTGAAATGGACTGGCTTTGGCAACTTTGAAGAACAAAGGCACATTGTTTCCTATGTCAAGAATGATCGATTCAGCGGGAATGGCATTGCATTCCTTGTCTGAAAGGGCATTGCAAGTTCTATTTTGAAAGGAAATGTTTTCTCTAATAGGATGCTATCTATCTGCAAACAAGGGAATCCAGTCAACACAACTATTGTTCAAATTTATGCACCAACCACGAAAACTAGTGATGAGCAATTTTCAAAATGTGCCAATGTCTTCAGTCTGAAGTTGATTAAACATGCAGTCAAGATGCATAATAATTATTGGCAATTGAAATGCAAAAGTTGGAAACTAGTTGGAAAATATGGTCTTTGTGACAGAAACTAAGTTGGAGATAGTCAAATCTGGAAAAACAGATGAAGATACAGTAGTGGAAATATGCAGCCTTGGTGATAAAAATGACCCTGGATATCACATGATAGAATTTTGCAAGACTAATGACGTCTGCATCACAAGTTGTTTCAATAGCACAGATGGTGACTATACATGTTCATGTGGACTTTTCCAGATGGAATACACATAAATCACATTGACAACATCTGTGGGAAAAGACAATGGAGACTCTCAATAACAACTGCCAAAATGAAATCAGGTGGTGGTGTGGAACAGACCATCAATTGCTCATCTATAAGTTAAGGTTGAAGCTGCAAAAAGGTAAAATAAGTCCATAAGAGCCAAAATAATGTTAGGTAGACTAGCGTAGGGCTGGGGAATGTCCGTTAACGTATGCTCAGAGGGCCAAGCTGCGGGAACAAAGGAGTGGCGCACTGCACATGCCCAGAGGCTCAGGTTTCCCGGTAGGCATGGGTGGGCTACCCATGAATTGGCTCACCTAGGCCAGGTGAATTCAATTCAGCCAATGGGGCCGATCAGGGGTCGTCCACCATGCCTCCCCGTGGAATCCTTGAAAAGTCAGAAGCCCTGAGTCCAGCGGCAGCACTTTGGTGCAGAACTTTGGGGGAACTTTGGGACACTTTTGTGTGACTCCAAGCAATTTCCAGACAAGCTGTATGCTCAGGAGGAGCCCCTCGGGTGGCATGTAAGCCTGAAACTTCTTCTAACTCTCATAAAACTCACTTGGCTCATGAACCAGGCTTCGGTGTGAATTATTTCTCGCGTGGAGCCAAGGACCGAGGTTTATCTAGCTCCAGAGAGATCTAACAATACCACCGTTAGTAGTCCACATCTGATTTTAGATACTATCTCAAGCATAGGTTTTCTGCCAAGAACACCAATGGCAGAAGGCATAGGAGCCATATGATGACACAAAGAACATCGTAGGCAAAGGAAGCAAAGGGTCGTTAAAAGGACAGGAGAGAATGAAAGATCAAAGTGGGTGTCAGGGAAGATTCTGAAATTTGCTCTGAATCAGAAAAGTAAGGCAAATGGAAGAAACGGTGAAATAAAGAAACTGAACGGAAAATTTCAAAGGGCAGCTCGAGAAGACAAAATAAATAATGAAATGTGCAAACACCTAGAATTTGTAAACTTAAAGGAAGAATTCACTCAAGATATCCTCACCCATTAGCAGCTGGTTCCTATTTACCTTCCTCCAAGCCCCTAGAAACTATTAGTCAATTTTCTGTCTGTTTGGATTTGCCTATTATGGCCTTTATATAAATGGAATTATAATAAAATAGAGCTTTTTTCTGGAGGAAAAAAAAGATAACCTAAACGGAATGAATTCAAGAAAACCTGAAGCCTTTAGTTGCAATATTGAAACATCCTATGAGCAAAGTATTGAAAGATGCAAGAAACCTCAAAAGGAGATGGAAAAAATATGCAGTATCACTGCAACACAAAGAACTATTGACATTCAACCATTTCAAGAAGTAGCATATGAACAAGAACCAATGGCACTGCACTGACGGCATTAGCTAGTGAGACGGCACCCAGATGTGACAAAATGTGACAATATTCATCAGCCAACTGATGAATTACTGGACGCATTTACTCATCTATGCCAGGAAATCTGGAAAACAACTATCTGGCCAAATGAATGGAAGGGATCCAGATTTATGCCCATCCCCCCAAAAGGTGACCCAATAGAATGCCCAAATTATAGAACAATATCATTAATATTACATGGAAGTCAAATTTTTGTAAAGATCATCTAACAACAGCAGCACATTCACTAAAGTTTGTTTTTCTTTTGTTTACTTTTATTCAACAGAAATCTGTGTATTTCGCTTGGTTTTATATACATAAAGCTGCTAACGTTCATCTAAAACCATACCGCTCTCTTGTTTCCCAGTAGTACACAGTTTACTGTCTCTCAGACCTCTGCATTTTAGTGCATTCAAGACACATCAGACTGTCTTTTGAATAAACTTATCTCCTAAGTCTCCTGTTCTTCCAGTGCATCCCCTTTGAGAGAGTGGTATGGATGTCTAATCAGTTGCCTCACACTGGAGTCGTCCATTTGATTGTACCATTTTATTTATCATATGTTACTAGCTTATTTGTCAAAGTGATTTTGAAATTTTAGATTCATGGACTAAGAGGAATAACTGGAAAACCATTTAACACTCATTGTTTCTTAGGTTGGAATTTGCATATCTAATAATAACTGGGTGTTAATTTGCTTTTATTTATCAGAAATGTCTTAATTATACCAAAAATTACCATGAATTCATCATGTTATTGTTGATGAGTCACAATTTGTATTAATGTAGGTTGTTGAAATGTTGGAGTGCTGCAATCTAAGTGGCATATAGAGTGTAGTTGTATTTTCCTTCCTGCACTGCTAGAGACATATAGAAATTATGCTTGAATTTGATGCATGGCTTGAAAATGTTCTTATTACTCTTACATCTCTGAGAAAATCATCCCAGATTCAGCCTATTTCAAATTTTTTTTAAAAAGGAAAAACATTAAAAA
Source organism: Echinops telfairi (assembly GCF_000313985.2). Lineage (NCBI taxonomy): Eukaryota > Metazoa > Chordata > Mammalia > Afrosoricida > Tenrecidae > Echinops > Echinops telfairi. Next base: position 3,659,165 of record NW_022106084.1, read on the forward strand.
GTTGGAATGATGTATGCAATTCGAGTTTTTAAAAATTGATATTTTTCCTTCTAGCTTTTGCTGGTTTTGTCATAATCAGTCATAGTTATAAAATTAAGTTTCAATACCCAAATGATTATATCAGTACTATGTAGCTCATAAAATTGATAGAATATCTTAACGTGATACTAACACACATACATTGTTAGCACTTAAGCATTTTCCCCTAAGTTATTTGAACAGATGGTAGAAAAATTACATATTGGAAACTATTTGACTAACAGGAATAAAACTTATCTTGACTAAATAAAATTGCAAATTAATTTCCTTTGCTTCAATACCTTTTGAGAAAACATTTCAACAAATTGAAGAAAATCAGAGTTATGTATGATTAAATTATTTTATTTTACTTTTTTTAAATTATGAGGTAAAACAAGGAATGGAATTGGCTATAGAAAAATTACTAGAGAAATGAAAGTATATATTCCACTTCATGAAATCCACTATGCTAAATCATAATAGTGATTATATTTGGTTAATATACCATGGCAGAGTAAATGGCCAGACGAAAGCAGAAGTATTTGCTAAAGACTGCTAATGACTATTATTTGAATAAAGATGACTTTGTCTAAAGATATTGGTATTAATGTGAACAATTTCTAAAAAACATTTTATTGTGAATTAGGTGAAGATTGACAGAGCAGATAATCACGTTTACATTCAACAAGCCATACACATTTAGTTCAACTTCTGCAAGTCAAGCCCCACAAAGATCCCTCACTTGTCCTACTTCTGTGTTTCCTGATACCTTTCCCACTTCTTTCCTAATCCTCTTAACTTTATTTACGAGGATGGGGTTAGGAGAAGAGGAAGGCCAGGGGATAGGCTGCGAGGATCGAGGAGCTGAGCTCATTTCCAGACATGAAGAGTTACTGAGGGCCATGGTCTTCCAGAGATCAAATGACTCTGTCTTGGAATAAGTAAGGACCAGAGTGATTCTTAGAACCAAGGATGGCTTGACTTGGTCTCCCATACTTTGGATCTATGGTCAGGAGAGACCAGTTCCCGGAGGTGAACATCACACTTACTAAAGTAGAGGGTGAGCAAACAAGAGGAGGGCCCTTGACAAGATGGAGAGATGCAGTGGCTACAGCAATCGACTCAATCATAAGCACCATTGTGAGGATGCCTCAAGACAGGGCAATATTCCGTTCTTCTATACATAGAGTAGCTATGAATAGGAGCCAACTCGATGGAACCTATCCACAATATAGTCCACCATCAGGCTTTATCTGACCAGTAAGCCTGGTCTCATTTCTGATTTTAGGTTCTGTTGTGAACAGATTTTCAACATCACACAATTCAGCTGATTGGTGGTATACACTTGGACGCCATTTCATTCTGTCCATATTTTTAAAGGGTGCTATGGTAGGCAAAAAGAGTCCTGGTGGCATAGTGGGTTATTTGTTAAGCTTCCTTCATCACTGCAGCCCACTGCTTAATCTTCTGTGACATTGTGGCTCCTTACTACTTAGAATAGCATCTTCCCACTGGTAGGCGCTTAGTACATACTTAAAGAGACATGGTGGCACTGTGGAATAGGTGTTGGATTGCTAAGCTCAGGAATGGCAGTTCAAACCTAGCAGCCTCTCTTCTACAGAAACCTAAATTTTCTTGGGGGCAGAGATAGTCATCTTTCTACCTTGAAGCAGCTGGACTCAAACTTCGGACCTCACAGTTGGCAGCCTACTGTGTAACACACTACATCACCAGGGCTCTTTCACCCCTAGTATAAGCATCATTTAAATTGTAGGGCACAAATTGCAAGTTGAAAGCCAAGAAGACAACTGATATGCCAAGTAGGACTGCCTATTCAGTAGTGTAGACAGAGTTTAATTAAGACTTAATTTTATAGTGACTCCAGGCAAAATTAAATAAAAAGAAGAATCCAGATGCTGTTCCTGGTTACATCTTTTCTACTATCGCATTCTTGTAGCATAACCTTTGTCACATCACACATCACAAAGGGGTGCACATGTGGGAGCAGAATACAAACTTAGGCACTTAAATTTTAAACACCAGCTGATATTTTGAATTATATAATCATAAACGAACCACTGTTCACTCTGTTTATCTAAGTATAGTCAACCTGATGAAAGTTCATGTACCTCTCCAGACAGTTATGTTTAGCTTACTTGAATAATGCCAAAATTATAGCCCAGGAGTTTTTTTGTTTTGTTTTATCAAAGTACTGATGCCTATGCCCTCACTCCAAATACCACTCCAAAACCTAAATGCTTTGCTTCCACTCTAGGAATACAGAATTAATTTTATGTTTCTTAATGTGCCTATAAAGAGGAACTTGAGTCAGTTAAAGCACACCATGCAGATGAAGGAGCAATCACTCTTTACAATAGAATTATCAACTAATAATTACTGAAAAGATATCTTGAGAAAATATAACCTTGTATTAAAATAGTTATTTTGTTCGTTATCTATAAGAGAAAATGCTATGAAGTGACATGAAATTCACACTCTTCAATATAAACATTAAATGAGATCAGTTTATGGTGCCAATTCTTTCTTTGGTCTAGGAACTTCTATACTATAACTTTCTAACTAAAGTACAACCTGTCCTGTGTTATTTGAGGCTGGATCGTTTCTGGTAATTTACTTTATAATAATATCACAGATGAGTAATAGTTGTGAAAAACAGACAGTAGCCTATGTTAAGAAATTCCCAAAGGGGAAAGATTGATGTGTCAAAAGGATAAAGAAGTGCTCATGGCAAAATTACATTTGAAAATAGGGTATTTAGAGGAGAGAAGAAAAGAAAACCTTTTTCTCAAAGCAGTGCTCACAGAAGAACAGCTGCAATAACTGGATCTTGGCCAAAACCTTCACAAAATCTCAACCATGTAAGGATATAGCAACAAGGTGTCAAATTCAACCATTAGTTAACAGGAGATAGGTCATAATTAACTATTGGACTCATGCCATTACCATGATGTTGAAGTCAAATTAAGTAGTAGACTTATGTGAAAATAAGCAGAAGGCAAAGTGAAGAATGTACTTTAGTAAGAGGACTTTATTCAAGTGACACAGAGCACGGAGTTGTGTCTTTACTGACCTATTTATAATTCTGACATATTTTGTCACTTGATTCAGAAATTGAAACTGTAATTTTACAATCTGCTAATACAGGTTTAAAAAAGATGTGAATCATTTTGTAAGTGGCCCACACCAGACAGGTATATATATTTTTGTCTTAAATATATAAAATGTTTTCCTCATATCATTCTTCACCTATTCTTTCCTTATTCTGTTTTTCCTCCTGAATTAATGTTCCATCGAGCTAAGTCAGTTACACATGTAGCTGCTAACTAGAAGGTTAGCAGTTCGAACCCCCAAGTCACCCGGTGGGAGAAAGATCAAAGAGGTGCAGCGTTGGCGATTCATAGGGACAGTTCTGCTCTCCCCTACAAATCTGGATCCACTCAACAGCAGTAGGATAGATAGATAGGCTTTTTTTAACCGAATGCATACTTTATTAAACAAGTCCATTAATATCACATGCAAGTAAATGTTTGCCGAAGATCATTCATAATTCAAAAATAGTTGCAGCAGTTCTCCGAGCAGAGTTTCCAGAAACTTAAGGCAGACTCACAAAAGTACATGGAATGGGTGATATCATTGCTGACATGAGGCGGATCTTGGCTAAAACAAAAAATAACAAAAATATGTTCACTTGTCCTGCAGGGGCAGTGAATTACTTAACTTTGCTCTTCTAGCTAAAGTCTCTGACTTTCATCAAGTGACCTTGGCATGCATGGGCCTGCGTGAGTAGTTGGGGAAAGAAACTGGTAGTTTTTAAAAAATATATATAAACCCTTTCAGGGGCTCTTACAGCTCTTATAACAATCCATACATCAATTGTATCAAGCACATTTGTACATATGTTGCCATCATAATTTTCAAAGGATTTTCTTTCTCTTAGAGCCCTTGATATTAGCTCCTCTTTTTTCCCTTCCTCCCCCCCATCCACCCACCCTACGGCACCCTGATAAATTAAAATTATTATTATTCTCATATATTACACAGCCCGCTATCTCCCTTCACTCACATTACTGTTGTTCGTTCCCCTGGGTAGGGGAGGAGGGTTATACATCAGTCATTGTAATCGGTTCCCATTTGTCCCCCTTCATTCCCCACCATCCCCTATCCTCATGGCATCGCTACTCCCATTGCCATTCCTGAGGGTTTTAACTATCCTGGATTCCATGTGAGGAGAGCTCTTATCTGTACCAGTGTACATGCTCTGGTCTAGCTAGATTTGTAATGTAGAATTGGGGTCATGATAGTGGGTGGGGAGGAAGCGTAATAGAACCAGAGGAATATTGTGTGTTCCCTCGGTGCTGTGCGGCCCTCTGTCTGTATTGTTCTTTCCTTCTGGCCCTTCTGTGAGCTGTTGTCCAATTATCTACAGGTGGGTTTGGGGTCGCCACTCTGACCCCGATTATTTGCATCAATATATTTGTTTTTTTGAGGTCTTCTGATGCCTGATACCTTATCCCCTGGACACCTCATGATCACACAGGCTGGAGTGCTTCTTCCATGTGGTCTTTGCTGCTTCCCTGTTAGATGTCCGCTTGTTTCATTCCAAGCCTTTAAGAGCCCGGACACTATAGCTTTTGATAGCTGGGCACCATCTGCTTCCTTCACCACATTTTCTTATGTAGCCATTTTGACTTCAGCAAGCATGTCAGGAAGGTGAGCATCACAGCACGCGCCACAGGGTTACTTGAACAAAGTGTTCTTGCAATAGAGACCCAATACCCATCTGCTACCTTAAAAATTAACATTTAAATATATGTATATAGACCTTTATTCCTATTGTTATATATTAATGTATTTACATATATGCATGCCTATACTTATACTTCTATACATATATTTTGCTTCCTAGTTTTTTCTTCTATTTCCTTTTACTTTCCTCCTGTCCCACTATCATGTTCGACCTTCATTTGACTCTCAATACTTTCTCTTAGCTACATTGCACTTGATCAAACCCCATCAGACATTCTATGATCTCCTCCCCATCGATTTTAGATCGCTTATTGGTCCCTTGTCCTAGGGCTTCTTGGCTCCCCTCTCCCTTTCTCCCACCTCCTGCTCTCCCATGTGCCCCCAGAGCCGAGCACCCCAGGATTGTTTATCCTACCTACCCTATGTGGATAGACCTGAGAAAAAGAAGGGGGAAGAAAGGAAGATAAAACAACAGACTCAAAACCCAACCCTATGAATAGTTTCAGGTTTGTCTGCTGACCCTTCTGAATGTTTTCCAATCTGGTCTGCTGAAGTGCACGCCCTGCCCACCGATTCCGAGGTCTATTTTCAGGATTCCTCGGGTACTTAATTGCTTTGCTCCCCTTGTTCTGTTGTGCTCCTTTAGTGTTTCGCTCTGGTGAGGGGGAGGTGGGGTCAGAGCCACCACGATTCCTACTCCGTGTCTCTAGTACTGTCCCCTGTAGCCCTGACTGTCAGTGCAGGGATATCATATCTCATGGTGGGGCCAGCCTCACAGTCCTCTCTGCGCATTGGCAGGAATGTAGTCCATGAGGCTTGGTGGGCCAGGTGGCAACGCTCTCTCTCTCTCTCTCAGTTTACTCCCGTGCGGTCTGGGCAGGCTGTATCTTCAGTGCCGTCCTCTGGAGTGCATTCTTCTGGCGAGGGGGTCGATGTAGCTGCGACTGGGGCCGGCCCCACAGCCCTTCCTGTTAGTTCGCCTAGTCGTGGCAGTATGTTGCCCTGGAGGCGTGGTGCTCTGGGTTGAGGTCTGGTCCTTTTCTCGCTTTCCTGTGGAGACATGAACAATACCCTCCCTCACTGTGGATTAGTGCCCTGATCCCCCACTATCCATGTCCTCCTTTCTGCCCCACCCCTCCTTTCCCTTCCTTTTCAGTTGGCTGCCATATGCATCCCTGGTTGTGTCCGACCCCTGCCAGAGTGCCTGGACCTTGCACTGAGAATGCATGCATTTGGTGGCTTTTCCCCTGTGCCCCTGTACTTTTTAAGCTTACTTCACTGGACTCATGCTGTACTTGTCCTTTTGTGCTTGACTTACTTCACTTAGCATAATTTCCTCCAACTCTTCCCATGCTACTATGTGCTTCATATGTGACTCACTGCTTTGTAGGGATGTGTAGTACTCCATTGTATGCTTTATATACCATAGATTTCTAATCCATTCACTGGTCGAAGGAAAATCTGGCTGTTTCCCTTTCTTTGCAATTGTGAACTGTGCTGCGGTGAACATTGGAGCACAGATATGTGGTCGCGGACTGTTTCTTACTTCTTCTGGGTATATGCCCAGTAGAGGGATTGCTGGGTCATATGGTAGCTCAATTTCCATTTGTTTTAGGTATCACCATATTGATTTCCATAATAACTGCACACACCTACAGACTGCCAGCAGTGGGTGAGAGTTCCAACCTCACCACATCCCCTCCAATACTTGTTGCTTTTTGCATTTTTTTTTAATATTGGGCTATCTTTGAGAGTGTTAGGTGGTATCTCATAGTTGTTTGAATTTGTATTTTCATTATGGCTAAGGATCAGAAACATTTTCTCATATGTTTGTTGATTATTTGGATTTCTTTTTAATAGATCAGAAATTCCATAAGTTAAAGTAAGATATACATATTATCTTCCAAACTTCTTTTACCCTAAACTCATCTAAAAAATTGCTTTTATAAACACAGGTTGCAAGTTGACTTATTCTTTTGTGAACTCAAATTTTGGCGGCCCTTAAGAAATAACTTATAATCCTAGGACACGTGAAAATATTGAAAATTTGGGAAAAAACGAGAAAATATTTGAAATATTAAAATAACGGCAATTTAAGATGAACATATTGTCTTATAATTCAAGTCAGGCTGTATTTTTTTAAATGTAGGCAATAAAACATTTACATACTTATTACCATGTAAAGTGTAATACAAAATAGGTTTCGCCTTAATGCAAGATAACATACACACACTATAAAGAATAAAATAACACATGCTGTTGTTAATAAAAACACAAGATAATATAGAAACAACTACTCAAATTTTTGCCTCCCTTACTCATGTTAGTTTCATGTAGATAAGCATTTTGATTATTTTACTCACTCAAACTTTCCCTGCGACTAGAAAACACACACACGAACACACACATATGCACACACATGCATAGCTTGTCACAGAAAATAAATGTACTGATTTTAAAGATAAATCTCATCAAGAATTAGAGTACCTTGGAAAAGCTTCATAAATATCCATGTCTTTCAAAGTAGACAAATTTTGTCCTTTTCAATTTAACAAACAAAGGAGTGTAAACTGTAGATTGTAGATTGCTAATGGGTCTTCCTCCATCTTGATGCTGTGTTCTTTTCCACACGGTGAACGTGTATTCTGTCAGATAGACGGAATAGCTAGTGAAAGAGTACAACCCTGACATGCACATTTACCCCTTTCCCAATTTGAAACAACTCCATCAGTCTTCTCTTGTTCTGCCCCAACAACTGCCGCTTGGACTATGTACAGGTTCCACATGTGCTCAATTAATTGTTCTGGAATTCTTATTCTTTGTAGTGTTATTTATGATTTGTGTGAGCCACACAATTGAATGCCTTTGAACAGTAAAACAGTAGTAAACATGCTTTTGGTATTCTCTGCTTTCAACCAATGAACTGCATCAGCAAAGATATCCCTTGTTCCATGTCCATCCCTGAATGTGCATTGAGTTTCAGGCAGTCGGTGTACTGCTACAAGTATTTTTGTAGGTTCTATGGCAAAAATTTACTTGCATGTGATAGTCATGGTAATTTTCAATATTGTATGCATTCTATTGGGTGATATTTCTTTAGAATAGTCACACATATGGATATATTTTCATCCGTTGGTTAGACAGTGGCCTTACAAGTTTCTTAACAAGGTAAGTGAGCAATTCTAGTGTTGTATTCCTATCTTGACATATCTCAATTGGCAATCTGTCAATACTGGGGCACTTATTTTATGCCAATTGCTTCAGTTCAGTTCAGGCATCTTTATTCAATATCATCAGTCCTTGATGATATGGTACCTCTTTAAATGCTTGAATGTGGACTAACTATTTTGGGTACACTGACTCTGTGTATTCTTGCCATTTTATTCTGATACTTCCTGCACAATGCCTTTATCTGCCCCTCCCCAATAAAATTCTTCATTATTGCAACTCAAGGCTAGATTGTTTTCTTAAACTTCTTTAATCTGAAAAATGATGAGCATGTTTTTCCTTTTGGTTTTCTAACACCTTGTCTGAGGGATGAATGGGGATTAGGAAGGAAAAGAGTCCTAAAATAAGGAATATGTCATTGTGGTGCAATGGGAAGAACTAGACTAGTTGAAAATGTGGTAGACACGAGATTAAGGTGTGTGTGTGTGTGTGTGTGTGTGTGTGTTTATGTGTTGGCAATTTTTTTGAGAAAGGGTAGGAGACTATACTGTGGATTAATAGGTGAAAGTCTGAAAGTAAACTTGAAAAGTTAGGCAAAAGAAGAAAGAAGAATGGGACCTTAAGATAAGTGATATGTATATATATGTATATGTATATATACATATATATTCTCTCATATTAGATAAGTGGATACATAAAAATATAATATATAAGGTTTCATTTCATTTTATTGCACTTATGTTTTCCATTTGTTTTGTTAAACTAAATATATGTCTGACTAAAAAAGGTATGGGCAGGATAGTGCCCTAAATCAGGGCTGAGAAAACTGTGACCTGTGAGGTAATTTTTCAGCCACCTATGTTTGTAAATAAAGTTTTAATGGAACACAGTCACATCCACTTGTGTTATCTATGATTGATTTCACAATGCAATGCAGAGTTGATTAGTCACGACAGAACACATCTGGCCCATGAAGCCTAAAATATTTACCATCTGGCTCTTTACAGAAAATAGTTTTCTGGCCCCTGAACTAGGCAAAAACGTTCACTGGAGGGGATATATTTCTACAGAAATTCATTCACTATATAAAATGGTTCACTAGACGAGGGCAAGCAACACTTTCTAAGAAGCTGGGTGGGCTGAGTGTCGCATATTCACTCTATGAATCTAATACCACTTGAGACATAGAAATTTCCCAATGCTAGCTGCTACATTGAAGGGAATTGTATGAGTGTACTTTAGGGCATAAAAATGAGGGGTGGTTCAATAACCATTGCAAGAATGTCAGGAAATTAGCACATCACATCCAGCCTGTTTAGCCCAAGGATGCAGACTCAGTGCTACACAAATTCCTCCTTTAATTGGGGCAGCCTCTCCCTCTTTTTCTTCCCCTTCTCTTAGGAGCCTTGGCAGCAGTGACATGCTGGATTACAAAATGGACTTCTAACCCCAGGTCAGCAGTATGAACCCACCAAAGGTAAGACTGTCTGCTCCATACAGATTTACTCTTTGGGAAACCTTAGGTTTCTTGTCCTTTAGGATCACTCTGAATCAGAATTGACATAAAGACGGTGGAATTTCTCTCTCACTTGCTCTCTATTTTTGTCTGTCTGCCTTTTTATTTTTATTTTTCCTTAAAATGGCATGCACTAACTCTCAGATTAAGTCAGCTTTTCTCGTGTGTTCTAATTCTGCGTGTGTTACACACACACACAAAACAAGCAGCATTTTGCTATAACCCATAAAATATTAATAAATAATAGTGAAAAAATAGGTAATCTTGAGTCCAATTACTTAAAACCCTAATTTTAGTGAGTTTCAGTGAACTATATTTTTAGTTAGTGGGATTGGGAATTTAGATATGATTTTGAAGGCACCAGATGTTTGCATTAGCTCTTTTCCAACTCAATGAGACAGGAATATCAACTAACAAATGAATAAATAATTATGTTTATTCCCTTGCTTTGGACTGGGGCTCACTATATATATTTGCCGACAATTATGAAAATAATAATAATATAGATATTAAAATGAAAACACAAAATATTATATTTAACATGATTAGCCAAGCTATTCTTGGGTCCTTTGTATATCTCTCTTCAAAAAGCCCATGCTGAAAAGATTATGATTTCTGTCATTAGGCAGACATACTATGAAGATTAAGCTCTCCCAGCTATTAGCTATATGATTTTTGCAATTTGTTAAACTTGGCGATCTCAGTTTCTGTGTCTGTAAATTGGAAGTAATAATGCCTAGCAGTATATTTAGGTAGGGATTGTCTGACAGGAAGTTAGAGTTGGATGGGAAAATCATATAAGCCACCCTCCTATGATAAGGCGGTAGTGGGCAAGGCTGGTGAATGCATCCTAGATAAGCAGAACTTGATTTAAGGTTGGCGCAGCCTCAGTCCCCCATTTCTTGACAGAGTAGCATTTAACTTCATTATACAAGGATTTGCATTATGGTTATTTATGAATGCCATTGTAACAGAGTGAATTAAGGGAAGGAACATGTGCAGAATAATTTTAATTATATAACCAACATTCTCTCGGCATTTAACAGAGAAACACCCCTATCCATCCCTAACTCCTCCCTGGAAAGAAGGAATAAAGTACGTCAAATTATTTCCAAACAGCACTCTCATTATGCACTAGGAGCAGCCAGTTCTCTCCCTCTTGAGAACATACTATGTCAAATAAACTTTGTCTAAATGTATTTTTTATTGTGTCTGGTGTCTGTCGTCAACGACTGCTTCAATTGATCTCAACATCGCTGCTGCACTCGATTCTTCAGAACAACAGAAGCAATACCAAGGGGCTTCCACACACACAGTAACAGAATGATTAAAATAAGGTTATATAAATTGCGTAACTATATAACACAGAGTCTAAGTATTCAATAAGTAGAATTACTGTTATTTTAATAACACATCAGTTAATTTAATTTATCTAATAGCATACTTTTCATCATAATTTGGATTTAATACAAAACCTAGCAATCATCTTTAACTAGTCCCTTGTCCTTAAAGTTACCCTTTAATGCTTTCATTCATTAGCATATTTTGTTCTTCCCTAATCACCCCCAGACTGTATAAGCAATATTGTTGATAGTTTCCATCAAATTACTTCCAACTCAGATGGCCCATGAGCACAGAGCAGCGCAGCTATGTTGGGTTTTCAAGCTGTGAGCTTATATAAGCAGATCACCAGGCTTCTCTTCCAAGGTGGATTGTGTGGGTTCAACTCACTGTCCACTTGACTAGTAGTCAAGAGTTTAACTGTTTTTATGACCCTTTAATAGACAGTGGAAAGACATAAATTCAGAGGCAGTGCTAGCTTCATGCCGATTAGTTGACAAATTCAATTTTATCATTTAAAATCTAGTCCTTGTCAGCTTTTGGCTACCCTCAAATTATTAATTTTACCAAAAATATATTTCCATGAAGTGCAAGGATATAAGTAGCAGGGTTTATTTACATTGATCAAGAAAGAGAAAGTCTATTTCTAACTTAGCTAGAATTGCATTAAATTATGTGACAGATCCATTTTGTTGTGGTTGGTTTATCATTGAACCAAACTGGTGTACCTCTGGACCTTAGTGGACCAGTTTTCCTTAGACCCTGGAGCTGGATGCTAGTTGTCAGAATGATGAAGAGGTGGAATGGATGTAATCAACAGGAATTAGAACAAAGAACTGTTAAACAATTCTTATCGTATTAGTGTTAATACTACCCTTAGACAGGGAAGCGATCTGTCTGTTTTTGCTCGGGCTCCTATATCTGAAGGGGAGTACTATTAGAAGTGACTTTCATTTTTTTCTAAATTTCTTCCTGTGCCTAAAATTAACAAGGGCTAGAGGTTCAATCCAAAGGGGTATCATTGGCCTATACTGAGCCCACATATACCATAGTGTCCATTTATTCTTTGGGGAGACCATCATGGACCCTTTCCCAGACATGTGATGTCAACTCCATGTGCTGAGAATCCTTATGACTCTTGCGAATGTCCTCATCTTGTGGCTGACCTATTGAAGAAGACTATTTCTTATGAGTGACCATGCATTTCTTTAACACGTTCAATATGAAGCTTCCAACTTAGTTTATACACATTGATTTTGGGTGATCACTTTGCATGATGAACACAGGAAATTTTCAGGACTATGAGCTATTAATGGCCCTCTGCAAATACTCTTCAGCTGGAAGCAGGTACACGGGTCTTCACTTTTTGAGAGATGGTTATATCTTTATTCTCTTACAAGTGTATGCACCACATCCCATCTACAGCACCGACAGACAGCAGTGCTGATGGAAAACTTCATTCATACTGTGCACTCATCGCTGAAAATGTTGTGATATTTAGCCCTGGCTTTGGATATGTTATCAGAAGGGGACCATCCTACAGAAAGGTATCATGCATTGTAAAGTAGGTCACTGAATAGAAAGAAAAGCCCTCAACAAGACAGGTTGTCACATTGGCAAGGACATGGATTGGCAATAAACAACTCAAACAGAAAAATGGTTCTGATGATGGTGCAGACCTGACCTGTATTTTTGCTGTTTTGTATGACACTCAAATCTCAAATTTACTGCCATTGAGTTGACTTTGACTTATAGCAACCCTATAGGATAGGATAGAACTGCCCCTTAGGGTTTCTGAGACTGTACTCTTTACATGAGTAGGAAGTCAGATCTGTATCCTATGGATTGACTGGTGGTTTCGAACTGATGATCTTGTGGTTACGAGCCCAATGGGTAATCCCCAGTGGCAACAAGCCACCAGTTGTATAGATCGTTGTGTATACATTTGCTATTACTTGGACCTAACTAGATAGCACTTGACTACAGTTCTTCAGTGGTGCTAATCTTTAATTCCCCTTTTATGTCATTGCTCTGCAACACTAGAAGATCCTTCCAAATGATGCTTTCTCTTGCCTCTGGTTGATGTGGTAATACTTGACTGTCCTGCACCAGTTTTAAGCCATGCTCAAAAAGAAATTGGTATTTTCTTTGCAAATTGAAGCCATTCACTCTGTGTTCACAAGTCCTTTTCCTAGCTTCCTTATTAGTGGAAATCATGAGTTCCATCAATATTAGAATATATATAAATTACTATAAGATGATTAAGGCTTAAATTGTTCAAGGAAAAAGTGAACATATATGGTCCACGATCTTAGGAATGAAAAAATTGAGTAAGAATGATGTCACACTAACTGTCAAAGAAATCCCAAGATCTATTGGGATACTAGGGTTTTGTGCCAACTTGGCCGGACCAGGATCCTCAGTCGTGTAGCAGTAAGACTTGCCCTATAACATGCAAGTCAAAGCCTGATAATAGCACCTTGAGTGTGTGGCCTATTCATAAATAGACTGTGGAGTACTGGATCTTTTTCTTCTTCTTACTGACCTGCATCCTGCATCTGGTCTCTTGGAGCATGTGCTAGAGGCCTGTCAGATTTCTTGCCAATTTGGCAAGCTATCTGTGGCCGGGCATGGCTGATCTGCTGATTCGCCTCTACCTCTATTAGGCCTGTGATCTTTTGTCTTCCTAAGTTCCCAGCTTCTGAATTTCCAGGTTTCCTAGCTGCTTGGCTTCCACAACCCAAGGCATCCACTAAAGTTGGCAAAAGCCTTTCAGCATCATTTCTGACATACAGACTTAAAGCAAAGTGAACTTAACTGCTTCTACAACTGTGTGAACCATTTTTCTTGGTGCAAACTTCTCTCTTTAATGTATATGTAAGTGTCACCAGTTTTGCTTCACCAGAAAATCCAGCCTTACACAGCCGCCCTGAAGTTAACACTGCTAGTAAGAAGATAATATGCATACATCTAAAAGAAAGACCACTTTATATTATTATGCAAATTTACATGAATCATTAATGTGGAAAATAATTAAAGATTCTTACCAACTTTTGTGATATGAAAAAGAACCAACATGCAGTTAATACGCATTGATAGTTATTAAAAAAAACTGTAAACAAATAAGCAAAAAGTTAAAACATTTTAAAAAGATAGTTATTAGTAGTTAGCATGTGAAAATTAGAAGTAAAATAGTAGGATCAGTAAACACAGTAAAACACAGCCATACCTTTAAAATATTGTGAGTAGGCCCCAGACCACAGCCCTAAAGGAAATATTGCAATGAAATGAATTTTGTGACATTATTTTACTTTCTGCTCACTGCCATGGAGTAGATGCCAACTAGCGGAGACTTTATAGGGCTCAGTAGAACTACCTTGCAACTTTCCAAGACGGTAGCTCTTTGCAGGAGTAGAACGCCTCATCTTTCTCCTCTAGAGCCACTGGTGGTTTTCAATTGGCCTTGAGGTTAGCCATCCAATGTGTCACCCTCTCTTTCATCAGGGCTTCTTTTGTTTGGTTTCCTGCTACACACAAAAGTTATGAGAACACTTTATGAGAGTCCATGAAATATGCAATAGCCTTATGAAAAAGTTTTGATGGTTGTGAGATTTTTCAAAAGACGACACAGAGACATGGAGTTAGCACATGCTGTTGGACCAATGGTGTCAAAAACACCTGCTTGACACAAGATTGGCACAAACTTTCCATTTAAAAATGTGTAATATTTGCAAAGTATTATAAATTGAAACGCAGTAAAATATTGGCCTTGGTGATAGAAATGGCATTTACGCTTGCATGTTATAACGTAGGAAGATGTGTGCCTTAAAAATGTCTTTTCCCCAATAACATGCCAAGTGATTTTATAGGGGAACATTTCCAGATGAAGCAAACAGGAATCAAATTTGCTAAAGTCATTAAAAAGACAGAAAATAATGAAAATTCAAAACGGATGTCAAAAAAACACTCAGAAACTTAATCTTATACATAGAATAGTGAAAGTGAATGAAAAGAAAGAAGAAATTACAATAAATTAATAAACAAATGAAACATGGAGATTTTAAAGGATGGCAAAGAAGACAGATCATTTTAATGAAACGGGAAAATGTATGAACCAAAAGGAAAGGCATATTTGGTATTTTTCAAGTTGAAAAATCTGCAGAAAAAATAGAAGCCTTAAGGTGAAAAATTGAGTAAAAGACAGGCAAAAGACAGAGTTATTCAAGGAACATCAACAGAAGGTAGAAAGAATATATATAGCCATTTCACCAAAAATGTCCATTAATATTCATTCTTTTTTTAAACATTTTATTAAGGGCTCATACAACTCTTATCACAATCCATACACACATCAATTGTCTAAAGCGCATTTGTACTTCATTCTCAAAACATTTTCTCTCCACTTAAACCTCATTTTTCCCCTTCCTCCCCCCTCCCCCCTCCCTCATGAGCCCTTGATAGTTTATAAATTGTTATTTTGTCATATCTTTCCCTGTCTGACGTCTCCCCTCATCCCCTTTTCTGTTGTCCATCCCCCAGGGAGGAGGTCACATATAGTCCCTTGAAATAATATTCATTCATTTTTATAGGTAGTTCTGATCAAGAAACAACATTCTTTAATGAAGAAGTACAGGCTGCAATGTAGGTATTGGCAAAGCAAAACAAACCAGCAAACAAAACTCCAGGAATTAACAGAATACTAATTGAGATGTCTGTAAATGGGCGCAACACTGTGTCACTCACCTGTGCCAAGAAATTTGTGAGACAGCCATTCATCCAACTGCCTGTAAGAGATTCAGATTTGTGCCTATCCCAAATAAAGTTGACTCAACTGAATGAATAAATCAGCAACTTCATTAATATTCCATGTAATCAAATTTTGCTGAATATAACTATAAACAATTACCTTAGTGCATTGACTGGGAGCTGCAAGATGCTCACGCTGGTTTCAGAACACAATGTGGAACACATGATAGCACTGTTGATGTCAGATGAATTTTGGCTCAATGTAGAAAATATCAGAGATGTGTTTCATTGACTCTTCCAAAGTGTTCCACTGTATAAATAAAAATAAATTTTGGGTAACAATGGGAAAAACAGGAATATGAAACACTTAATTGTGCTCATGAACCTGTACTTAAGAAGCAGATGCAGTCTGTCAGACAGAACAAGGGGATACTGCAATGATTCAATTTATGAAAGGTTGTATCTTATGGTACTTACTGTGCACTCCATGCCCAGCAAATAATATACAAAGCTGGAACATAGATGTAAAACACGACATTAGGAATGGAGGAAGGCTCATTAAAAACTGGTTATAAGCTGATTACACAATCTTGTTTACTAAAAGGGAATAGAATTTTGAGCACTTACTGATGAAGGTCAAAGAATGAAGTGTTTATTATAGATTGGAGCACAACATACAAAAATTTTCAAACCTGGAACATTTAGCAGCATCATGATAAAGGAAGAGGCTATTGACATTATCCAGAATTTCATTTCACTTAGAGCCATGATTCAAGCCAACTCAGCAGCTAAAGACTTCTTTAATGTGTTGAGAAGCAAAAATGGCACTTTGAGAACTAAAATGTACTTTACTTAAGCCATGATGCTCGTTTACTACCGCACATGGAAGAAAATGCTGAACAGTAGTTAAGAAAGATGGCAGCACGGTGTTGGTGAAGAATATTTAAAATAAAATGGACTTTGGGAGGAACACCAGTCTGTCTTGGACATTATACAGCCAGGATGCTCCGTAGAAGTCAGGATGACAAGGCTTCATCTAAAGTATTTGAACATGTTATCAGGAGGCGCCAGTGTCTGGAAAAGGAGGTTCTGCTTAGTGAAACAGAGGTTCAGCAAATAGTGGAAGTACCTCAATGAAATAAATTGACATAATGGCTCCAACAATGGGCTCAAACAGAGCCATGGTAGTGAGCATTTCCCAAACCCAAACAGTGTTTTATTTTATTTTATTTTATATATGGTGTCTGTGAGTTGACATGGACTCAACTGCAGCTAACTACAACAGTGTTCTGCTAGATGAATTACCATAGTTTTCCCTATATAGTGCTGATGGAAACAATGGATATATTTTTATAGGGTGCATAACATGTGTAGCAACGAAGACGTTAGGAGGATGCACAGACTATAAAGAACTATATAATGTGCACATTGTTTGAGTAAAAGTATCATGATTCAAGTTTTGATCTTTGTTTTAAGTAAATAACCTTTATGATATTTTAAATTACAAGACAACTTATTATTAGATACTTAAGTTTAACAAGCATCCCACCAGGCTGTGCCACAATCAATGAGCAGCTGTAACAATGAGCAGTTGTGTAACATATTATGGATCATTTGAAGGTGTCAGCAGTATGGTAAGGTCTGACAATGAAACTGAATTTTACAAGCAGCCAAATATTTTCATAAGGTAGACAGTCCCAAAAGTTGTCCCTGTATTATCTTTCCTTAGAAGTATATTTTAAGCTGTTTCAATGAAAATCAAGTCAAATCAAGAATTTAATGATAATTTGATGGAAAACTAGATCAGTTAGAAACCATGACCAGCTTCATGGGAGAAAGCAGGGTTTTCTACTCCAGTAAGCAGTTTGAGTCTCAGCATAGACTCCATAGCATCAAATTTGGTCCTGGCTTGGTCCTTTTAGACACCAACCGACAGACAGAGGTTTCAGTGCAGCATGAAGCACCCAACCAAGACAATGAGCAATTAGTGTAGGTCTATTTTGCAGGTGCTCAAGCAGTGGGGTGATACTACGATTGGATTGGCAAGGAAAACACAAAGAAGTTGATTTTGGGGGCATTCCTAATCTTAAGTGAATCTTTTTGCTTGGCACATAAGATAGTTGCATGAAATATTATTAAATATCATCACTAGATAGCTCATAAATCTACTCCAAATGAATTAGGATTTTCCTTTTAAAGTTTTACAAATTATCTGCATTAAGTTTATATTTAGCCTATCTTCCCCAACAGTCTCTTGAAGAGAATAAAAAGTTATCTTCATTCTTAAATTGGCACAATATTTTCAAGATTTCCCTGGTGGCACTCAGGAGGGATTTAGAGAAAGGGTTCATAAAAATCAAGTGATTGTAGCTCTGGTTTAAAAATGAACCATGCTCTCTGATTTTATATTCTTATAATACCAACTAAGACTCCTTTATACCTTATTTTGAAATATCTTCTAGATGGATTACATCCTTTTCTAGCTGATAATTCAAGCTATAGAACAGATACCATCCATTATGCATTTTATAACGCTTTGAAAACTATTCACATTAGACATGTGTTATACAGGTAAATTGTTTCATTTATACTAAAACATATGGCTAGACACACTTAAAGTCACTATAGTCATTGAAATATAAGATATAAATCCATACACAGAAACTTACCTAGAATTTGGTTCTGTCATAAGTCATTTAGTGTTTGGCTCTATAAAAAATATATATTAGTAATTCACTTATTTAATCCTAAAAAAATCTGTAGAAAGAAAAATATACTTTTATCTTAATGTCACTTTCAGAAATAAAGATCTTAGAGATTTGTGGAAGACTAAAGCCATTACCATTGGGAAGATTTGGACTCATAACAACCCTGTAGGACAGAGTCTAACTGCATGTGATCTTTCTAAGACCATCAATCTTTACAGATGCACACTGCCACATCCTTCTCCTCAGGGTCGCTGTTAGATTTGAAACATTAATCTTTCATATAGTAGCCAAACACAACCACAAACGCTGCTAAAGAGGAGTGGTAAATTCAAATTACAGGTACTTAACTTCAAGCAGAAGCTGGAATTTTAGCTTCCCAAAATTATATAATTAAGAACCTCAAAAAGGAGAATTAAATATCAGGAGTAGGTTAGGGCCTATTTAAGAGCTAGAGTAGACTTTATAGATAGAGAATCCTTTCAAGTTCATTTGTGAAAATCAGTTCGTTCGTTTTCAGAGTTTATTTTAGTTATAACTCAGAATTGATAAAAATTTTAATCCCATTACAATAACCTATATACTTCACTTTCTTGTTTATTTCATACATGTTTATTGCAGCCATGATATATTCAAATACCGAGAGAAACAAATGCATTAGACTGACAGAGTGGTTGCAAACGTGTGCTCCCACATGGCAGTGGTTGTGAGGATGTTCTAGGACTGGGCGAGCATTGCCTTCTCTGTACAGGGTGGTTATGAGTGGGCATTGACTGGAAAGGATTTAATAAAGCCAACAGAGCAGCAAGACAGGCAATTGAATGGTTAGTTATGAGAGATAGCTTTGCTTTCTCCAGCTCACAATAAACTGGAATCACTGTGCTTTGCTAATAGGCCGCTCTTTGGGCATGCATGCCATTTAGAAATGAGGGTGGCCATACATATAGCTATCTCTAAATGTACGTTTTAAAATCCACTTAGACAGAAGAAACCTCACCTCAGATGGGGTCAGCTTTTCAAGATGTGGGGTGAGGGAGAAGACCAAGTCAGTGGCTGCTACACTCCTGCCAGAGTGTTGTGCACCTTAGTGGAAATTCAAGTCAAGAGGAGGGGTGGGAACATGCAGGTCTTGAAGAAGGTGAGTGCATTTCTGTTAGTAGGTAAATAGGGAGGAACCACCTCCCATTGAGAAAAAGTACTTAACAATACATATACAGAACCCACAGGGAGAATAAGCCCGGTATTATGTCCCTAATTGGATACTTTTAACCTAACTTTTATCCAGCCCTAGGTGGCCCAGGCTATGTGCTCGGTATCTAGCTGGTTGACACCAGCAGTTCTCAACCTGCGAGTCGCAACCCCTTCGGGGATTGAATGACCCTTTCACAGGGGTGGCCTGATTCAAACCACTAGCAAAATGACAGTTATGAAGCAGCAACGAAAATAATGTTACGGTTGGAGTATCACCACAACATGAGCAACTGTATGAAAGGGTCACGGCATGAGGAAGGTTGAGAACCCCTGCTCTAGACTTTGTTCTTTGGGGGTTCACAGTAGACTTCATAGGCCACCCCAGAAAGACTCAATGTGGAAGCTCCCCTAAGTGAACTGGCTTTTACTCTAAACTCCTCTGTAGCCCTTGGACTTAATAGTGAGACACCCTGGTGTGAGCATAAGTAGATGACTGCTATCTCAAGCAAATGGAACTGGTGGCTGTTGAACTTTGGTGTTGAGGATGCCTAATGAATAGTGGGCAAGGACTGCCATATATTTATTATTTTAATCCCTTTCTTGCTTTATTATGACATACCAATCTGTCAGGCATGGCTATGCCTTTGCCTTTGTCAATGAGTATTAGTGAAAGTTTTTCCATATCACCACCCCCCCCCATTGTTTATGTAGTGTGTACTCATATAAGGATTTAATCTAATATGAGTCATTAACTCACAAGTCATTAATTCATGTATTGAAGTGTGTAACCGAACTATACTTGAACATTTTCCTATTCTCAACAATGTTTTAACTTCTATATCATTGGCTAAATTAATTACACTATTAAAGAACACCTTATGCCCTAGGAGGATAACTGATGATGTTCTCTAACAAAATGACAATGATGTCTTTCAAGTGAATCAGAGACTTATATAAATCCTATACATACAAACTCATATGTGGAAATGGATGGATCTTGTGCTGTTCAGATTTTTTTTTTTAATCAGGGAAATAAAAAAGCCATACTTTAATGTAAATATGCCACAATACAAAATATTTATTTAAACTATAATTAAATTCTATGCACGTCAAACAGAAAAGTCTGCAGGGGAATTTTTTTCCAGTGGCTCCCCAGATTGATGAGTGCAT
>NW_022106084.1:3680194-3682579 GCF_000313985.2 Echinops telfairi
ATTCAACCGGAATTTACCTGTGAACTTTAGATATTATATTTCACATTTGAACCCAGCCCTGTTTTAACTGATAAAATTGTGTTTCTCCACATATAAAATTGTTTTTCTTCCCACATATATAATCAATATTATTCCTGTGTATTCTGCACAAAAAGACCTACAGGTATAATTGCTGTTATGTTATTGAATGGTATTTGCAATAAAGAAGTCGGTGATTAACTCTATCCTGTGATTCCCCAACTTCATTTCCATTACTAAAGCCATATTTTTCAACTTCTGATCCTCTCTTTCCAACTTTCACATTCTAATCACCAATAATTATTGATGAATATTGATTATATGTGTTATCAATTTCAGAATGAAGAGGTTAGTAGAAATCTGGTCTAATTCTCCTCCTTCAGGTAGTTAAACAGGACCCACGCCTCCTCAATATAGTCACTGGTTCAAATTGGGGGAGGGTACTGAGAGAATTATGGCAGATGACAAGATTTTAAAATACTAGTTTTAACAGGTTTCTTGTGCCCTCCAGCCCTAATCTGGCTTACTTCTAGGTCAATCAACCATTTTTGGATTCTGGGCTTGTTCACATTTCTGAGTTGGCAGGTACTCTATACTGGTTTCATAGTGAGCGGTTTGACCCATTTTAATGTTGAGTCCCAGAGTCGATCAGTCTTCTCTTTTCAGAGCTGTTTCCCCATAGGGATGTACAGTTCTGCTGCAGATTCTATAATTTGTTCCCAAGTTCAATATGATAATCTCTGCTTTCAGGCAAGATCCTTCTGATATCTGGAATATTATCTGACCCAAGACCTCTTCTTAATTTTCCTTGAATAGTAATTCTGTGTCATTATACAGGCACAACCATTTTTAATTATCTTCAGCAAAATTGTACTTGTATGTGATAATTATAATTTTCTATGTGTCCCATTTGGTTCTGTCATCTTTCTTTGAAATGGAAACCTATATGGATTCACTCTGTTATCCAGGTAGCAATCTTTAAAATATTTTGGCAGAGTATTGTGTGCATCCAGAGCTGTGCCAGTTTGTTGAAACATTTTAATTCGTATCTCATCAATGTTTAAAAATTCATTTTTCACCTAGGAGTTCTTACTTCAATATCTACCCTTTGCTCTTCTGAATCTTGACACATTTCCTTCTACTATTTCACTTTGTCCTTTTGAGCTGCTGCTTGAAAATATATGCCCAGCACTTTGGTTTCATCATTCCTTCAATTAACCTTAGCTAATCTACATTCAAGAAAAATGTTCAGAATTTCTTCTGATACCAATTTTGTCTCTTCTTTATTTCCTCTCCTTTAAAAACATTTGCTTTTATTTTCATGTAAGATGTTCTTAATGTCATCTAACGACATTTCTCATCCTCTATCATTAGTATTGCATTACACTGAGATAAACAAAACTGGTTACACGCATGTGCATAAGAAAGAGCTTTGTATCAAGAAATAATTTTATATCCAGAAGACATCCTAACCCAGTCCAACTTAAGTCCATGGGCAATGTGCTAGCTGGATGCCTGTGCAGACTACGTAGCTGCAGGTGGGTAACAGAAAAGTAAAGGACGGTGCCGGAAGATCACAGGATGGTGGGTTACAAGTCCTTTGGATCCAAGGTCAATGGGAACATGCTAAGTGCCAACATGGTTCAGGGTAGGGCAGCACACATGCAGCTTTCCCTGAAGGCAGACACAAAGTCTCATCAAGCAAGACAGCAAAGGGACTGAGGAAGAGAGAGAAGTTTCCAGTTTCTCTCTTATAAAAAGGCCACAGCCCCAAGGAGCCATCATCTGGCTGTGATCTGATTGATAGGTTAGACAGCCCACCCCCTCCCGAAATATTCATGACGGATCCAGTTGACATTGAATGATTTATGGAGTATTCTTATTGCCTCTTCTACTTTCCAGAATAATCTGAAAAAGATTGGTATCGATTCTTCCTGAAATGCTTAGTAGCAGAGAAAACATCTAGGCCAGAAAGTTTTTGTTGCTTGGACTTTTGATTACTTATAGAACCTATCCATTTGTTATGAGTCCGTTGAGATTTCTATGACTTCTTCAGTCACTTTAGATAATGTTTCTAACTCCTTTTTATCATGTAGTTTGCACATGTGCAATTGCTGGTATTATTCCAACATTGCTCATACTATGATCATTTTATTTCTATTGGTTTTAATGTCATTTTTTTTCATTTGTCAGTCATGTTTATAGTTTACCAATTTTACCAATTTTTTATAACTACTAACTTCTGGTTTTTATTGACTGTCTTTCCATTTTTTATTTTGTATTTTATTTTGTTGTTGTTTTTCTCTATCCTTTTTATTTCCTTCTTCCAGTGGCTTTTGCTTCTTTTCTACTTTTGCATGTTCTAGA
>NW_022106084.1:3682995-3686046 GCF_000313985.2 Echinops telfairi
CCCCCTTCATGAATCCTTGATCAATTATATGTTATTATTGTTATTTCATCTCTTACACTGTCCATTGTCTCCCTTCACCCACACTTATGTTATCCGCCCCCCTGGGGTTGGACTGTATATCCAAACTTGTGATGGATTCCCCCCATTCCCCTCCCTTCAGGATATCACTACTCCCCCTACTGCTACTGGGGGTTTTATCTGTCCTGAATTATATGTGTCAAGAGCTCTTATCAGTACCAATGTGTGTAATCCAGTCTAGTCAGATTTGTAAGGTAGAACTGGATCATGGTAGTGAGGGGGTGGGGTGGGTGGTAGCGGGGAGAGAAAGCATTCAGGAACTAGAGGAATGATGTGTGTTTCTTCAATGCTATACTGCCTCCTGATTGAATTGTCCCTTCCTTGTAACCCTTCTGTGGGCGGAAGTCCAATTGTCTGCAGATTGCCTTTGGGTCTCCACTCCACCTCCCGTCTTATGCATCAATATAATTATTTGTTTTGGATCTTTTGATATCTGAACCTGCTGACACCTCTTGATCACACAGGCTGGTGTGCTTCTTCCATGTAGGCTTTTTTGCCTCCCTGCCAGATGGCTGCTTATTTAACTCCAAGCCATCACCATCCACTTTCTTCACCACATTTGCTTATGCACCCATATTTTCTTAAGTGATCATGTCAGGAAGGTGAGAATCAAAGAGTGTATGCTATTAGAACAAAGTGTTTTTGGGTTTAGGGAGGCCTTGAGTAGAGGCCCAAAATCTGTCTGCTATCTTAACACTTAACATATAAATATATGTACATTGATCTCTATCCCTTTCATTATAAATTAAGAAATTTACATATATTCATGCTTGTAGCAATACCTGTATAAATAGCTTTTGCTTCCTACATATTTCCTTTCAACTTCCTCCTGTTCCACTCTCATGCTCACCCTTCACTTGGCTCTCAGGAATTCCTCTTGGATACATTGCATTTGATCAAACCCCACCAGGCCTCCTTGCCATCATTGTTAGATCTCTTGTTGTTCAATCATCCCTA
Organism: Echinops telfairi; assembly: GCF_000313985.2. NCBI lineage: Eukaryota > Metazoa > Chordata > Mammalia > Afrosoricida > Tenrecidae > Echinops > Echinops telfairi. The sequence goes on from NW_022106084.1 coordinate 3,684,031, forward strand.
AGTTTTTTCACTCCCCAACACCCCTCCCCACCCCATCCTCTCCCATGTCCCTGCAGGACCACTGGTCCCATTGTTTTCTCCTTGATATTGTTTGTCCTGCCTATCTTATACAGATAGACATGGGGTGAAAGGAAAGAAAAGATAGGTAGTTCCAGATCTCTATGACCCGTATGAGTGTTTTCCAATTGGGTCTATTGAGGTGCCAAACCCTGTCCCCTGAGTCAGAAGTCTGTTTTCAGGATTCCTTGGGGACTTAGTTAATTTGTTCTCCTTGCTGACACCCACCCTCTTTTTTTATATTTAATAAACTCCTAAGTGGCCAAATCCTTCAATTTATGATCACCACTCTTCCTCCTGCCCTGTGAGATATTAGGTCAAGATAGACAGTCTTCAGTCATTGCTCAATGAATGTTCTTTCCACCAACTCTGGCCTGATCAGAATTTGAGCACATCAGGCCATGACTTGGAATTTTCAGAATAGGCACACTGCACAAATCCATCAGTAGGATCTATCTTATTTGCTTCAGAGCCCTTAGATGAGACGCTTGTTAGAGCAAAGGAGAACTGATAGTTAATTACTACTCTTCTACAGCTGTTCACGACTGTGCTGTGAAGAGAAAGATGGGGCAATAGAAAAGGTAAATTTCCTGCTACTTCTGTTTGCTTATTAAATTGTTTCAGGTTTATCTTCTTACAGCCATAGTTTCTCTGATTATTCAGAGTTATTACAGTAACGGCTACAGATTTGGGGTTTTGAAGGTAGTGTTCCATGCAGAGTTTGGAATATTAGATTTTTTTCATGCCTCTACCTTTTTAAAGCTCAAAGCAAAGCTTGTAAAGGAAATAGTTCATAATTAATCATACACATTTAATAACTGTGTACAGATTTTGGTTATCTCAGTAATTTATGGGGGATCATTATCTACTTCTGAGGTGGCACTGAATCAACATAAAGGATTTTACAAGAGTGTCTTAAATTGTGCATATTCCAGTTAAAAACTAGAATGGTATTAGTTAAGAACACTGTAGTATTTGTCACTTTTCTTTTCCTAAGATGCTTTTGGATACCTCTGTGATTAAATAGCCCCATTAGCAGAGTTCTAGTGCGGAGTTCTCATTACTACAGGTAAAAAGGAAAAATGTTGAATAATTAATACAGAGGATAAAAAAGAGTTCTTGGTCATTTGAACAAAGAAAAAATGTTTAAAAAGATCCTAAGAAATGGATTCATTTGCATTAACATTTTATCTTTATTTTAAAAATCAATCATATTTTTAAACTTTGTTATTATGAGCACCTCAATTTTTACAAATGGAAGAATTATTATCATAATTCTGCAGGTACCCTCATTGAGGAAACATATTAGTAATTTAAAATATATGATTAAAATTTTAATGGTTTTTAATATTCATACTTATATAAATATATATTTCTATTTTATATGTAAATAATTTTTAAATACTTAAATGGCTAAGTATTCTTGAAAAATAAAACTTCAAAGTGAAAAGAAAAAAATGTGGCAAGTAGACTTAATATCCATTTTGATCACAGCACTGGTTCCAATATTGCTACTATTTATCTCCTAAAATACGGATGTCCAATTCACAGGACATGAGCAAAATTATTCAAATCATTTTGTGTGATACCAGAGGGCCCTTTTATGAGCCTGTGGTAACTGACTCTGCTTGAAAATTGCCAAGAACTTTAGCGCAACTGCTTCATTTTTTTCAGTATGCCATGGAGGATGCTTAACCTTTGACCCCCCATTTCCTCTGCACTAGCTTCCCTGTGGAGCAGCTATAGAACTACTTTCACTTTCTCAACACATTTCCAGATTTTTGGACAGGCACAAAAATGTCCTTTCTTATTTAAAGAACATAAATCTCTTCCTTTGATCCTTTATTTATTCTTTTTTTTTTTTTGAAGTGGAAACAATGTATTATTTCAGCAGTGAGAGTTCACTACAGCTACAGCTATGTCTCTTTGTAAGTCTGGCCAGCCTCACCCCAACTCAGG
>NW_022106084.1:3687524-3695463 GCF_000313985.2 Echinops telfairi
CCAAGGACGTGTTGTCCTGGTTGAAGTTGGCGAAGAGCAGCTGGCCGGAGCCGGCCTCGCCGCTCTGACTGGCCAGGTTCATGGCTGGCGGCGGGGAGGCGGCCGGGGCGCAGGGGCTGGGCGGTGGGTTGGGCTGCGATCAGGGCCGGTGCCAGAACCCGCCGGCCACCGACGTCGCCGCCACTCGCTGCTCCGGGAGCAACCGCCGCCTCATCGCGGCCCCGCTCTTCCCTTTATTTATTCTGTGATACTTTCTTTCTTCATTCTTCTCTCCCTCTGGCTCTGTCCTGTTCCCCCTCGTTCTTTCTTTCCTTTTTGTTTGTTTTGTTCCATTTTCTTAACAATGTTTTAAAGAACATTTCTTTTTGGACCCTACCACTTCCTAATCATAGAAGGCAATACAATTTGGCTTAGAATAACGATCCATCATGGCTTTTTATGACGTTGAAGTGCCACATCTTACTAATTTCATAGTGCTTTAGTATGACGGAATGAGAAGCCCTATAGCAAAACTATTTCCAGTTGCATCCTTCATAAGAGACACTCTAAGCTGCCTTCTAAATAGAATGTTATGTGAGAAAAAATGAAAAAAAATTACATTTCAAGATATTGGACATTAATTTATCTCTATGAAAAAGAGAATGAAATGTTTTGTGAACTTAAGTATAGTAATTGCATCCTATAATAAGTAGTCAGACTTTATTATATAGGTAGTGAAAACCTGCAAACATAGAGTTAATAAAATGAGAGATAATCAATCACCAATTCTGTGCTTTCATAATTCTTGCTCAGTATTGCACTTAGAATAGAAGAATCAGGCAGCAGGTGCCTGTAGCACATTTTAGACAACCACTCAATCACCCTCCACAGCTCATTATCCTTTCCCCTAGTGTGAAATGACAGGCTACTTTACCCCTGCCTTTCTTCACCATGTTCAAAGAACTTTGATTATAAACCTATCTTCTATTCTGTCCGTAGTATTTTCCCCTCAGACACATGGAAGTATGCTACTTTGTAAGGGACAGGAGGAAGGGACAAAGGAAATAATTTTTTTTATTCATAAATGGTTACTTTGGTAGATTTTTAATCTATAATGAATGAAAGAAAATTAAGAGATGTTAATCTGCAAATAAAGAATACAAAGCAGCTTCTGGCGTGGTCTATTTCAGAATATTGACTGATTAAACAAGGTAGTGAAGAGGAAAACTATTCACAATTTCAAAATGTAAATAATACATCTGTGGCAGTTACATAATCTCCTGTCAACTTGAGCAAAGGGGTGGAGTCTAACCTGTTAAACAGGTCATAGCCAGTGGTGCCTCTGTGTTGGCATGGCCTTCTCCTGAGGATTCTGGGAACATCTGTCTTCCTCCCTGGAGGCAGGGCACACTTGCTTTGTTTCACATTTTGTTGACAAATCACATGAAGCTATGCTGATGGCAACCAGAACCCTGGAGCTGGAGAAGTCACAGGAAGAACTGCAGCAGAGCTGAGTTGCTTCCACAATAATTTCTACCCACAGGCTGAGGATCTTCCTGTTTTGGCATCATTGAATGTGCTGCATCAGTCTTTAGAAGAATTTATGGACCAGTATCCGACATATGGACTAATATTGGACTTATAGACTTGATCTGGATTGGGCTGAGATGTTTTCTTAATATACAATTACTCTTGAATATAAAACTCTCTTACACACATATGAGTGTTTCTGGTTTTGTGTCTCTAGTCAACCAGGTTTAACACAACATACATTAATGCATTTTGTGTGAAAAAGTGGAAGGAGGGGATTAAAAATATACATAAACTGCTGGATAATGGGCAAATATCTGGCTTTCTGGTCAGTGGCTTGGAAGAAAAATTATTAGATCCGATGCAAAGAAGTCTATGTCAAAGGCATGTGCATGAAAATGGAAGGCTAGGCACAAAGAGTACAAATTTGTCTTGCACAATAATTATCAACAGGGTGTATTCAGAGAAGTATTGAAAAATAAAGTAGACAAATGACTCAGAATGCTTCAAAGGGCCAGCATTTGTCATTTGTCAAATGACAAATTAGAGTAGATTGTCCATTTTCACTCTGCTGGAGATTACATATGAAAACTACAGCAGAGGCTCATGTTTTTTGAGGTTAATCTATCAAGTCAAACTTTTTTAACTAAAAGATCAATTCTGAGTCTCAATAAGGTAATATATATATGTGTATATATATACATACACACACACATATCTATATATCTATATCTATACGCACGGTTTCATAAACAGCCTGTATACACACACACACACACATCTATATATTTACATATATATAGAGAGAGAGAGAGAGAGAGAGAGAGAGAAACTATATAGAGAGAGTCTCAATAAGGCATTATGTGTGTTTGTATGTGTGTATTAAGGAACATGTTATCTTTCTTGCCAAAAGAGCTTTATTAAGCAACACTACCCAGGAGACAAGAGCTTATGGTACATCTGATCTGCAAACATGGAATCTCATGAAACACATAATTTTACCAAGTGATCCAGTTTATAGAAAATAATATGTGACTGTGGATGCATACTCATGGTTTTTGCTGGTAATTTTACATATTGCACCATAAAGAAATAGCTGACCTCATATCATATGGGAAGAGTTTGTAATGATGCAGCTGATGCTCAGGTAGCCCTCTAGAAAATCGAGTTTCATCTTTAGGATATGAGCTAAGCATTAAGGATCCATGGTGGCACAGTGAATTAAACATGAGACTGATAACTACAAGGTTAGTGGTTTAAATTCATTGGATGCTTCATGATACAAAGATGATATTCTGTCCTCCTATCAAGAGTTACAATCTTAGAATACCTAGGGATTGATTCTGTTCTTCCATATGATATAATTGAGTCCCAATCCACTTAATGGCAGTGCATGTGGTTTGGTCTCATATGCATTAAAGTAACAAAATTCTGTGTCTTGCTATATCTAAAAAAAAAAAGAAGAAGAAAGAAAAGAAAGATATATGAGTCTAAAGAAGTAGACTTGCCATCATCTGGGGCATTTTGTGTTTCCTCTTTCCACAATTACAGGCTTTGATTATTCAGAGATCCTGATTCCCAAAAAGGGCACACTCCTTCAACGTGACATCGCAAGGATCTTTTTAGATCCCTGTGTCCATAGAGTTGCATGCAAGAAGAAAAATCACTATCTTTGCAGGTCTATTTTGCATAATAAGAGCAGGAAGCCATTTATGTGATATTCAAAGGGTCCCTGTAGTTCTTCTGGTTCTCTTTGGCTCCATTGTTATGATAAATGGTCAGGCACAACTTTGGTCCAAAATCATTTTGCAATAAGCTCAGATATTTAAAAATTCATTTTGGTGTCAACTGCAGCAGAGCCCTGGTGGTACAGTGGTTACACATGGGCAATAAGCACAAGGTCAACCTTTCACAATCATCAGCTGCTCAGTGGGAGAAAGATGAGGCTTTCTACTCCCACAAAAAGTTATAGGTAGTATCTAGGGCAGTGGTTCTCAACCTGTGGGTCGCGACAATTTTGGGGGAGTTGAACGACCCCTTCCCAGGAGTCACCTGATTCATTACAGTAGCAAAATTACAGTTGTGAAGCAGCAACCAAAATAATTTCCTAGTTGGGGGTCACCACAACATCAGGAACTGTATGAAAGGGTCACAGCATTAGGAAGGTTGAGAACCACTTCTCTAGGGCAATTATACCCTGTCCTCCTACAAGGTCACTCTGAGAATTGATCAATGGCAGTGAGTTTGAACAGCAGGTAAGTCACAAAAGATCTATTAAGGTGACAAGTGAAGGAGAGATACATTTTGAATAAATAATTTAGGACAAAATACATGAATATAGTTGAACTACATCCATAGGAGCTAGAGTTTTTTCCAGTAACCTCTCTCTTCCAAGTTTCCTATCAGGAAGAGCATCTCACAAGAGTCCTAAGGGAATCAAGAATCTGTACTCTAAATATATATGAAGAAGTGCATTGCATGATAAAATAGGTGCACCATGGTCATGAAAAAGGCATCAGCACTTATCTTTCATCTGTTGCTATCACAGTATCACCAAACCTTCTCATCTTCCTTTGAGCCAATGATTGAATATGGCACTGGAACTAAAAGACATATGATCTCAAGAAGCACGATTTTTCCAAGATATTATTTTGACTTGCTGGATACATCTTCTGGACAAAACTTTCATGGAATTGTGCAGCAATCTATTTCTCAGCTTCTCCTCTACTCTCCATAGCTATCAGACCTCAGCAATGGGTTAAAGATAGCCCATTTTTCTCCAGATTTCTTCCCTGTAGCAGTCACAGGTAAGTTCCTCTCAATACGTTCTTACAAATTTAAATACCCCTTTATGTGTATTTCTCAGTGCACTGGATGGAAATGGCACTTTAGGATAAACTGTCTTTGCAAGACCAAACATTGTGAGATAAACTTGCATTTATTAAAATAAAAACAGTCATTTGATTATATGAAATCTCATTATATCTACAGAGAAATGTAGGAAAATTTTCATTAGGACATTTAAATCAAGCAACCCAAAAAATCACAAAAAACTCAAGTTAAAACAGAATAGGACTATTTTGAAAAATATTTTAATATAAGAACCATGTTTCAAATTATATATATGGCATACATTGTAAGCACAGAGAATTTTTGAAAACATCAATTTTATTTCTGTATTAAAAAGGAGAAAATAATATTCAACTCAATAACCTGGAAAATTATTTAATAAATTTAATGATAGTGGAACAATAGGAAGTACTAAAAAGGAGAGCAGCATTAATAAAAATATAAAACAAATTAGCTATAGAATAAATAAAATGAAGATCTGTGGTTTAAAAGATGCAGCAAAATATACTGCCATTACCCAAACAAAGAACATGTCCTTTTTTGCTCTGAATCCCACTGCTTGTTGTATTTCTAATCATCTACTTAATGAACTAGAGCAGTATTATTAGGTGAGAATGTGCTGCATTCCTAATACTGTTCAAAACCAAAAAATATTTTAAATTGCAACCACATTATATGTATATTTCTGTATTTACAAATACCAAAATAAATAGATTAAGCAAATAATGTTTCAAAAAGATTCCAAAAAATAATGATGACAATATAATTTCAAAACAGGTTTCTGTAAATAAAGATGGTTATATATGCCAATTTAAGGCAAACTATTTCAAACTTTGAAAGACATTTGATTTATTTTATATAAACACAATTTGAAATGTTAAATCTTTCCCTATTATATTAACCATTATATAGCTATTACCAGTTATGAAGGATAAAATATAAAAATCTGCACCCTAAGTTTACTTAATTGATTAAATATATATATACATATATAAAACCTGCATTGCAATCAATGCTGTTATAGTAGTGACCCCGCTGCAGGTTGCCGAAACTATTTATGGGAGTAGAAAGCCCACTCTTTCTCCTCCGGAGCTGCTGGTGGTTTCAAACTGAACCCTTTGCAGATCGCAGCCCATCGCATAACCACTACACCACCAGAACTCTTTTAATGATATTTAACATAAAAAGTTGACAACATGCAAAAATTATTTTCTAAAAACTATGAGCTTAATGATAATATAGGTCAAGTTAATATAGATATTTTATAGTTTTCTAAGAAATATCCATTCAACTCTCGTTGTCATCAGTCAAACTGACACATAGCAACCCTGTAGAATAGTGTTGAACTGATCCTGTGTGCTTCTGAGACTGTTTACAGGAGTAGACAGCCCTCAAACTCAGGGCCTGTGTATCACAGCCCAGCAAGTAACCATTACCTGAAGACATTGATTTAATAGAAACTAAACAAAACAAAACAAAAAGATTTACATATTTTACATACATACATACATGTACACATACACATAACCATAGAGAGAAAAGCGGGGGAAATGGCTGGGAAACAAACATAAAAGCAGAAGAAATTCAATCCCCCAAACTATTCAGACTAACTGTTAAAAAATACTCAACTGCTAAGTATTGGTAGTTTCAATGTACAGAGTGACTCTGGAAAAGAATGACGATAGGGATTACAATCACAAAAACACTGTGGGGCTATTCTACTCTGTTGCAATGGGTTGCTATAAATTGGAATTGGCTTGGCAGCATGTAAGAACAGCACTAAGAATTCTAAGAATCTTAAGCCATACACAAATGTGCATTTCAACTATATTAAAGGAATAAATATTAAAACTAAAAGAAAAAAAATGAAACAGCCAAAATGTAAATTAAAATAAGCATGAAAAGAAGTTTTCAGAATTTCATGTAAATAAAAGGTGAAGCATTACAAGAAATTTAGAGAAATTCTGTCAAGTTTGTAACTAGACACTGCAATCTAAAAGCAACATTAAAGGCAAGAGAAAATTTTAAATAATATTTGTCATGTACATAGCAGACTATAGGAGCCCTATTGGTGAAGTGGTCAAGTGTTGGGCTTCAACCCGCAAGGTCAGCAGTTCAAAACAAACTACCACTAGGGAAAGACTGGGCTTTCTACTCCCTTAAAGAGTTAACCAGCTCCAAAACGCATGGGGAGAGTTCTATCCTGCCCCATAGAGTTGCTCTAAGTTGTCATCAACTTGATGGCAGTGAGTTTTTTTAGTTTATCTTGTAGGTAATAGAAATAGTTTTAACATTTCATAAAAACAATGCATGATCCAAGTGAAACCAAGAAAGAACATCAGTGTACACTTTAAAAAAAAATCATTTTATTGGGGCTCTTACAACTCTTATCACAATCTATATATATATCCATTGTGTCAAGCACATTCATAGAAATGTTGCCATCATCATTTTAAAACATTTTCTTCCTACTTGAGCCCTTGGTATCAATTCCTCATTTTTTTCCCTCCCACGCCCACCCAGGTTCCACTTTTTAATTGCATATAAAGGTATAATGATTACTCCTACTAACATACATTTGAGGTGTCTGACATCTGGACAAAGTTAAAGAAAGGCAGAATTTGAATTGTGATCTTGGTGAAGGACAGCGGACATGGTATAGACTGCTGAAAGAATGACCATTTCTGTCTTAAAAGAAACGTAACTAGAAAGTTCCTTTGAAGAAGGGGAGTGAGACTTTAGCTTGGTTATTTTAGACATGTCTGTGGGAAAGTGAAATTACTGGAAAAGGGTGTCATGATCAGTACAGTGCAGGGTTCATAAAAGCCAGGAGGCCCTTGGTGAGTTAGATCAACAGTGTGACTAAATAATGGGCTCAAATATAATAAATATAACAAAGACTATGATGATGCTAAAGGACTGGATCATGTTTTTGTTCTTTCATACATAGGTTCACTGTGCATTAAACTTAATTATTAGCAATTTAAAATAACTAACAGTAGAACATATGATAATTCAAATTAAATCACATTTCTCCTTTGAAATAATCATTTAAAAATAAATCTTAATATAGGAGACTTATAATGTTCATGGAAAATTGATTAAAAAGATATTGCAATGTTTTCACAAAACTTTTGAAGCCCTTTGAAAGTAACCAATATTGGTAATAGTGCTGTAAGCTATTAAATGGCTCATACATTAAACAACCTTTTTATTTCTCTTAGTTCTAAGGACAGTTAAGATATTTGTATGGGGGCAAATGTGCTGAAGCATTGTGGTTACAAGATTTTAGAAATATCATAAATGTATAAAACAAATGATTAGCTTCATAAATGTAATATGAATGCACAGTTTAAAAGTATTGTATTTTAGTAGGAATTGTAATGGAAAATTATGAGAATGCATGAAATTTGGTTATGAACATTCAATGCATAAAATTGGATATGTAGTATGGTTTCTATTTGTAAAATTATTGGTTTGGTAGTGGGGCGGCAGGTGGACATTGGGCCTCCTCATGCGCACTCCCCTAATACAAGAACACCTTGCCCAACTAAACGGTCATTTTATATCTACCTTCCCG
>NW_022106084.1:3696589-3698552 GCF_000313985.2 Echinops telfairi
AAATAAATAAATAAATAAATATATTTTCTACCTGGACAAAATATCATGAAAAATAAACTTAGATGTTTATATATTTAAATTTCACATTGTTTCCTTCTGGTTGATTGGCTTATTGATGTCTTTAGTTAGGCTTGTGTACTGGGAGTGGTAAGAATCAGTTCTCTGATTTTTACAAGCTTATTTGGTAAGGGATTAACTGAATAGACATCACTGAAAAAACAATCCCCTAGATCTCCTTTCTTTTCCTATAAGGAAAACAATGATCACTTCTATTCAAAGCTATTTGGAAAAGCAAATTTACTCACTTCTTTTTTATTCATTGGAGAGTTGTTATATACCCCAAATCAATCCAAGTAAAAAATACCACAGAGGGTCTTTTAGGTCTCTGTTTGCTGTATGAATGTTGTCACGCAATTTTCTGAATAGCAGTACAAGATGATAGATGAATAAAATGTCCCCAGAGGCCACTAAAATATTGGTCATGCGACATTAGTGATCGTGTAGAGCTATGGGCTGGCACTACTTTTAACAAATAAATAAGACAAAACACTGATATTTGTTCTAGGATAAAAGAGATAAAGCACATAAATTATGCTAAAAGTAAGATTTCACGAAGCAAGGAAGAAATATATTGTGGCACTGGAATCAAATGAGTGAGCGTTATAAAAATATATTGTGGCATTAGATCTACTCACCACCAAAAAGACCAATTTTATAAAGAAATTGGCTAAATTATTTGCTTCTTTTTTCCCACACAAAAATGATAGTTGGGAGAAGGCTTTAAGATGGCACCAGGTAAGGAGCCTATACGGGAGCTCCGGTGAGTCTGGTGTCCCGGAGGTCAAGTGGAAGTGTTCTGGTGAGTGAAAAAATCCCCAGAGGGGCACTCCCTGTCCGGGAGGTGGTCTTGCCCCGCATCTGCTTTATTCCAAGTCCTGGGGATCTGGGTCCATATACCAGAGATTTCCCACTGCCTGTGTGACCTCTGTGTGCCTCGGTCACCATAAGCCATTTACCCCATAAATCCACCCCATGGCATGGACACTGCCCCAGGAAATAGATGGCCATTATGTAGACCTCCCCATGGCCAGACCTGACCACCACATAGCAGCTGTTAACTCATGGCTCCTACCTAGGGGAGCTGCGCCCATCTCCCATGGTTCCCCTCCCTCCATGAGGCTAGGCAGCAATTCCTCCTACAAGCTCTGAACCTGCCTGGCAACCACCCAGGGCGCCAGGGTCTAACCCACAGTAAATTTGATCACCTGCAGCTGGGGGAACACAGCACCAGTACCTGGGTCACCTCCACCCCCAGCGCAGTTATGTCTGCCATGTCAATGGGGCACAGTCCCTGCCACTTCCAGGGCTTCTCAGTTCCTCCAGCCCCAGCCTCTCCCTGTCCACATGGAGTGGCCCCCGCACTTCCCTCTCACCATTTCCCCAGCATTGTAGTTCCTGGCAGTTCCCATGCCTCCTAGCCCAGTGCACTGTACCAAACCCTACCTTGGCCTGAGCTGTGGGGAGTTGGAGTTGGAGTTGGAGTTACAGACTGGGTACTTGCAGGCCTGCCCAGTGAGGGCACAGCCCCCAGGGCCTTGGATAAGCACTGCCTTGGTCTGTCCAAGCTCAGGGATCATTGCTGCACCATCCCATCCTATCCCACACAGCAAGTGGTACAGTGGAGAGTACAACCTTGGTCCAGAGGGTGTCCTTCTCCCAAATCCAGCTTAGCTCCAGAACCCAGGGCACCAGCAACCCAATTATGGGAGCTTCCCAGCTCATGCCAGTCATACCACATTAAACACCAGTAGGGCCACCATCTGCCCATTGGTTTCCTACAGCCCTATCACTGTACTGGGAGATATCCACCAGTCATACTGAGTTCCCCAGAGCTATCCCTATTGGTGTTCACAACCTTTCATTGCTGTTGACCACTGAGTCACCGAGGCACCTACCTACACAG
>NW_022106084.1:3698845-3718594 GCF_000313985.2 Echinops telfairi
AGCAGAGTTAACAATACTCATAGAAGAATCTGATGTGGATCTGCCACAAAAAGAAATTTTCAGAAAGCTGCTTGGAGTAATACAGAATATGGCGAATCTGCACAAACTAAGGATGCAACAATAGAGGAGATGAAGTCCACGACAGAGGGATTGAAGTATGTGCACCCAAGGGAAATAAAGGAGCTAACGGATGAAGTAGCAGAAGCTGCACACAAGATCACGGATCTCACGAACAGACTAGAGGAGGCTGAGAACCATATCAGTGATCTCGAAGACAATTAAGCAGACCTCAGCAAATGAGAAAGACAATCAACCAAGATAATAAAAGAGGTGGAAGAAAACTTGAGATCAATGACAGATGCTATGAAAAGGAACAACATCTGAATTATTGGCCTACCAGAACAAGACACAGTGAAGAAGATGACAGCTAAACTACCAAGGGGAATTTCTGGAAGAAAACTTCCCCACCCTAATGAATAAGAATCAGTCATTCATACAAGGAGCAGAGATGACACCAATTAGACTAAACCCGAGGGAAGAACTCACCAAGGCATATAATAGTTAAACCATCCAACTCTGAGGAAAAAGAGAAAATCCTAAGAGCAGCAAGAGAAAGGAAGACAGTCACATACAATGGCTGTCAGGTTAGAATATGCTCAGACCTATCAACAGAAACCACGAAGAGGAGGAGAGTGTGGAAGAATATCTTCCAAAAGTTGAAAGAAGAAAAATGCCTCCCCTAGAATTCTTTACCCTGTCAAATTATCAATTAAGATAGAAGGAGAGATAAGGGTCTTCCGGGATGAGGAAAAACTTTCAAAATATGCTGCCAGACACCCAACCCTGTGGAAGATCCTTGATGACTCACTATGGCCAGAAGACTAACATCCACAAGAAGCTCCCCACAAAGATACAGCATAGTGATAAGAAGGGTGATAGGAAAACACCCAAACAAAAGGCAGGAGATGTCAGCAATGAATCGACAGATGGTGATAATAACTGTAAATGTCAAGGGCCTGAAATCCTACATTAAAATAAAAACACTTTCAGACTGGCTTGGAAAACATAACTCATTGATTGGTTACCTGCAGGAAACACATATTAAGCTCACAGACAAGAATAAACTAAGAATAAAAGGCTGGCAGAAGATATACCAGGCAAATGGCAACTTAAAAAAAGCAGGAGTTGCAATCCTAATTTCAGACAAAATTAAAAGGTCTCAACGTTAAAACCATAAAAAGAGACAAGGAGGGACACTGCATAAAGCTCAAAGGATAACTTTATCAGGAACCAGTGAGCATAATAAATATATATGTACCAAATGAGAGATCACAGAATTTGTCAAATAAACTATTCAAAACATGAAAAATGATCTCAGATTTAACAGTTATACAAGGTGACTTTCATACACTGCTTTCAGAGAAAGATGATTGTGAAGGAAGCTCGGCAAAGAGACTATAGAAATAAACACTACAATTAGGCAACTTTATCTGATAAACATATTTAAAGCTTTCCATCCAAATGCAAAGAAATTCACATTATTTTCAAGTGCACATAGCTCATTTTCAAAAATAAACTACATGCTGGGACACCAAGCAATCCTGAGCAAATCCAAACACAGAAATTATACAGACATCCTTCTCGGATCACCATGCCATAAAGCTAGAGCTCAATCAAAGGACTACCAGAAAAAAAAGAGGGGGGCAAACAATTGGAGAATGAATAATGATCTTCTGGGGCATGGGTGGGTGCTGACCCAAATTAGAGAGGAGATCAGAAAGTTTCCAGAAGCTAATGAGAATGAAAATACAACGTACCAATACCTACAGGATACTGCAAAAGCAGTCATCAGAGGTAGCTTGATAGCAATAAGGGCATATGAGTTAGTTAATTGTGCCAGCCTGGCAGATAATCACATGTGGGGCTAATTGAAAGGCAGAGGGATAAATGGGTGGTGAACCTCGCCTTTCTAGTTCTCGGGTCTCTTGTTTTGTGATGGTTGCACTGGGTGCAGCTGCTTTAGCAGTTCCCTGCTTCAGCTTGCAAGATTGACTTCCTACAAGACATCCCCAAGGATAAGCTACATGGACCTATCCTGATGCAGCCCTGGGTGCTGGAGCAGCCGTGTGGAGACCCCTGCAATGCTGAGATGCTTGTTTGTTCACTGACTCAGCTTTCCTCCTGCAGTCGGCATCATTGCCTCTGTTTTGTGAGGTGGAGGATTTTGTGGACTGGTGTTGGGTTAATGGGTTAATGTTGGACTTGTGGGCTTGGGCAGCATTGGGTTGGAATGTTTTTGTGATGCACATTTTCTTTACATAAAACTCTCTCTTATCCATGAGTTGCTGTGGATTTGTTTCTCCAAAGTACCCAGACTAATTCAGCACATATGAAAAAGGAAGAGAAAAGTATGATGGCTACACTCTCACAAAACTTCCAGTAACTATAACAGAGTCAATAGAACCATCTCCCAAACAGCAAAATAAAAGAAATAATAAAAATCAGGGCAGAGTTGAAACCCTGGGAAGACAAAAGAACAATGCAGAAGATTAATGCAACAAAAAGCTGGTTCTTTGAAAGGATCAATAGAAACAATAGATACCTAACCAAAGGAAGGAAAGAGCAAACAGCAACAGCCATGAGGAATGAAACAGGGGGAATAAACACAGACCCTTATGAGATTAGAAGGATAATCATAAAGTACTATGACAGTCTGTACTCTAATGAATTCAACAATGTGCAAGACATGGACAAATATTTGGAAAAACAATCCCTCCCTCAACTATCCCAGATAGAGGTCAAGAACCTAAATAAACCCATAGCAAAAGAAGAAATATATATGGTTATCAAGAAGCTACACTGAATCCCCCAAAATAAGATAGTGTCTTATATTAATTTTTGCTCCCAAAGATGCGTTAGGTCTTATTTTCAGGGATATCTTATTTTTCCATGAAGAAGAATACAGTACACATTTATTGTTTTTTTGTTTTATTAAAAGAGACCTCGCATTTCCTGTCTGCTCCAGCTGTGCTGCAGCTCACAGTAAGCTGCACAGCAGCACCTGCTGCTACAGTCCAGAATCCAGAGTTACGGTATTTTTGGGGAGCCTTATTTTTGGGGAGGTCTTATTTTTGGGGGGATGCCTTATATTTCAGCGAGAGGCAAAACTGTAAGTAGGTCTCATTTTGGGGTGATGTCTTACTTTTGGGGGAACACGGTACCGACAAAAAAACTCCCGACCAAATGGATTCACAGGAGAATAATACAAAGCATTCAGGGAAGAGCTGACACCGATCATCCAAAGTATTCCAGAGTGTAGAAAAGGATGGCAAACAGGGCAATGATCACACAGAAATAAAGAGCTATAGATCAATATCTCTAATGAACATAGATACAAAAATATTCAACAAGATATTGGTCAATAGAATACAAATGTATATGAAACGTGCCATCCATCGTGATCAGGAAGGATTCATCCTAGGGATGTAGGGATGGTTTAACATCTGAAAATCCATCAATATTATGCACCACATTGATAAGAAAAAGTGTAAGAGCCACATGATAATATCTATAGATGAAGAAAATACATTTGACAGCATCCAACATCCGTTTCTAACTCAGATGCTCAAGAGGATAGGAATGCAAGGTCAGTTCCTCAAGTTAATACAAGCTATCTTCGAAAAGCCAACAGCTAACATCATAGTCAATGGAGAAAAGATGAAATCAATCCCATTGAAACAGGGGACTAGACAACGATGTCCCTTGTCCCCACTTCTAATCAATATCGTCCTGGAGGTCCTGGCTAGTAACATAAGATCTACAAACAGAAGTTAATTGGTTTGCAATATACTGGACAAGACCATGGAATAGGAGTTCAAGAATGCAGTACCCTTCACTATAGCCAAGAACAAATTGAAATATCTAGGGATTTACTTAAAAAAACAAAACAAAACCTATATAAGGAAAACTGCAAGCCTCACTACAGGAAACCAAAAGCAACCTCTACAATGGAGGACTATCCTATGCTCATGGAATGGATGACAATACCATAAAGATGTCTATCCTACCCACCACACTGTCTGAGATCAATGCTGAGGGGGTGAGGGTGGTGGAGAAGTGGGAGGTGAGCAGGCAGCGCCATGGACAGGGGAATCACTGGGATGTTGGAGTCAATAACAAGGAGGATATAGGGATACAAGTGGGGGGGGGGTTGTCAGAGCAACAGCAAGCTAGCTAAGAGGAGGAAATAAGGGGAAAGTGACAGTGGGCAAGAGGAATGTGAAAGGAAACAGAGGAAGGATCTATTGTTATGATTTCATGTGGATATTAGGGATAACAAGGGGGTGAGAGCTATGGATCAAGTTTAAAAATTTGTAGTACTTCCCATCTGTGCCCTGAATCTATCCACAGCTCTATACACACATACACATTCACAAACGCACAATGCTAAACTAATAATTTCCAGACAGTTTCTAGAAAGAAGAGCTCTCTATACTATTAATTTCTTGGCACAGATTCCTGGGAGGCTAAAATCACTAGCAGATTGAATGATAGCTGAAAGGTTGGAAATTTCAAACCACCAAGAAGTACCTCAAGGGCAATGTTTAACCCAAGAAAATGGTCAGAAAGGTTAGGAAAGGAGGAGGAATGTAAATAGAAAAACCAAACAAGACAAAAAAAGACAGAGTGGATGTAAGATAAATGGTATTACATTGCAAAGATTGCAGTGATATGAAATAAAGTGTGTGTTATAATTGCTGAATATAAAACATTATCTGCTGTGTAAGCTTCACACAATTCACAAGAGAAACAACATTTAAGCAGTTCTACTCTACGTTTATGAGTTCTCCATAAGTCAGAATTCACCAGTCAGTACCTGCCACAGCTTCTTGGCAGACAACAAATATAGAAAACAGGGTACATGCCACTGTTTCAAAAATAATGTTTAAAATAATAATTCAATTAAAGAACAATCTAAGGATAGTAGCAAAATTTGTGATTTGTAATATCAAAACAAAGTCATAAGTGAATGATGAATATGGTCCTTTTAGATATGAACATCTTATTCTCTGTGCTGCATGTGGAGGCAGCATTGAAGAGATAAAGGAGAGTTGCATTAGGAGAATCTGCTGCACAAGATTTCCTTCGAGTGTTGAAAAACAAGGATGTTACTTTGAGGACTAAGGTGCACCTGACCTAAGCCAGGGTATTTCAATGGATTCATATGCATATGAAAGTCGAACATTTAATAAAGAAGACCAAAGACTAGATGCATTTAAATTGTGGTTTTGGAGATGAATATTGAACATACTATGGAGTGCTAAAAGGACCAACTTACTTGTCTCAGAAGAAGTGTGGACAGAGTGCTCCAGAGAGGGAAGAGTGTCAAGGCTTCATCTTCCATACTTTGGACACGTTGCCAGGAGGCACCAGGCCCTGGAGAAGAGCATAATGCTTAGTAAAGGATAATGGCAGCGAAGGATAGGAAGACCCTCAAGGAGGTGGATTGACACCATGGCTACAAGAATGCGTTTGAGCACAGGAACAATGTGAGGTTACAAGAACAGGTAGTGTTTCTCTTGTGCATAAGGTCACTGTGGTCCTGTTTTTTTAGGGATTTTTTTCCCCCGCTACATTAATTAAGCAGGATTTGGCTGGAGTGGTATTGAGTGGCCACCTTATAAGAGGACATGACTGAAGAAAGTCATTTCCTTGGAGGAGTGATCTGTTCTCCATGTGTAAGGATGTTCTTGTTAAGTTGTCTCTTTTTCACTCTGGGTATCCCAGCAGGGTCTTCTGCCTCTATACTTAGGTTTTTAGGTCTTGAACCAGCAACCACAAAATGATGGAATTAATGGCTTTTTCAGCCCTTTTAACCACTGGACACTTTTCTGACCTACAGCTTTGGGTCCATCAGTCCATGAAACCACAAGGATGAGAAGAAGCTTCCAGACCGACATTGACCTATGAATTTGGGACCTACATCCATATGAGCTATTGCCTTAACAATTCTTGAATTCTATGGTATAACTTTGAATTCTGGGACCCAAAGAAGGGAGACATGATACCAAATGACATGATTAGGTAATGTTGGAGAAAGTGGTACCACAGATTAAAAAATTAGAGATTTTAGACACCTTTAACATCAATCTAATAGGAGCCAACTTTGTGCTGGTCTTTACAAAAAAATTATTTTTGCATTGTCTCAAAATTCCACCATTGTCTGTCATTTTGTTGTACGGTGGTAATTTGTGTCTTACTATGTTGCTGGAAGCTATGTCATTGCTATTTCAAATGCTAAGCGAGTCACCCAAAATGAACAGGTTTCAGTAGAGCTTCCAGAATAAATACAGATAATGAAATCAGGATGCTGACAACCATATGCATAGGTTCAATACACTGTCAGCTACTGAAGACTTAATGATCTGAAGCAGAACATTGTCTGGGACAGTTCCTGAGGATTGGCAGAGCACTCGAAATGTAACAGAGGGCAAGCTGCTTTCTGAGTGGAGTCAACCATGGTCGTGTGAATGAAGGGAGGCCTGCACAACAGAGCCTTTGAGATCTTCCTTTGTTGCTGGGGTATGACTCAAAGTAAGAAGAGACAGTAAGTAAGTAAAAACTTGCCAATAAGAGAGAAATTAGAATGTGTGAAATATGAATCTACCGAAAATTGAAAGTGGTCAACAATGAAATAAAAAACACATAAACATCATTATCCTAGGTATAAATGAGCTAAAATAAACTGATATTAGCCATTGTGAAACAGAAAATCATATGATTTACAATGCTGGGAATAGCACAATCAAGTTGAAAGGCATGGCCTTCATTATCAAAAAGGGCTCTACAAAATCAAACCTAAAGTACAATGTTTTATGTAATAAGGTTGTATTTATTTATCAAGGAAATCCTATCAATACAATTATTCACATTTATGCACCAATCACAAAAGCTAGTGATAAAGAAATTGAAGAATTCTATCAACTGCTTCAATCATAAGTTGACCAAGTAAGCAATCACGATGCATTGGTAATTATTTGTGATTGGAATGCAAAAGTTAGAAACATAGAGGAAGGAATGATAGTGGAAAATATTATAATGAAAGCTACAAAGAATTAAACTTTAACCTTAAAAGAAGAACATGTTAATGTATCAGAAACTTCAAAACACAAGACAAAATTCAAACCTGGAGTTGAAATACTGAAGGATGCTATTGGAAAATATTAAGAGATGCAGGAAGCATACAAGCAAGATGAAAAGAATATACAGTATTACTGTACCAAAAAGAACTAGTCAACATTTCACCATTTCAGTAGGTAGTACATGAGTAAGAAACAATGATGCTGAAGGAAGTTCAAACTTCACTGAAAACAATCGCCAAAAATAAGACTCCAGAATTTTTTATCGAATATCAAAAGAAATCTTTCAGCAAGCTGATGAAATACTTAGAAGCACTTATTCATCTATTACAAGAAATTTGGAAGGCATCTACATGGTCAACTAACTGGAAGAGATCCATATGTGTACTCATTCTAATGAAAGGTGATCCAAAAGAATACTCATGCTATTGAACAATATTATATTGTATCATATGCAAGTACAATTTTTTTGAAGGACATTCAAAAGTGGTTGCAGCAGTACATTGAGAGGGAGTTGCCAGAGGTTCAGGTCAGATAAAGAAGAGGATGTGAAAGAAGGGATATCATTGTTGATATCAGATGACCCTTGAATGAAAGCAGAGAATATCAGAAAGATATTTACTTGTGTTTTATTATATATGTCATGGCATTCCACTGTGTGGATCCTAACAAATTAGGTTAACTTTGAGAAGAATGAGAATTCCGGAAAACTTCATTGAGCTCATGTGAAACTTCTACACGTATCAAGATAAAGTTGTGCAAACAGAACAAGGGATTTTTGCATGATTTAAAAGCAAAGATGTGTGTCCGGGTTGTATCATTTCACCGTATTCTTTAATATGTATGCTGAGAAAATAATCAGTGAAGTTGGCTTACATGGAGAAGAATGTGACATTAGGATTGGAGAAAGTCTTATTAACAAACTATATTATACAAATAATACAACCTTGCTTGCTGAAAATGAGGGGGACATGAAGTACTTGCTGATGAAGATCAAGGATCACAGCCTACAATGTGGATTAAAACTCATTGTGAAGAAGACCAAAATCCTCACCATTGGACCAATAGGTAATAACATGTTAAAGGTTAAAAGGCTGACGTTAAAAATGTAGTCTTGTCTGATCCACAATCAATGCTCATGGAAGCTGAAGTTAAGTAATCAAAACACAATATTTGATAAATAGATCGATAGATAAAGACTTCTTTAGTGTTGAAATGCAAGAATGTTACTTTGAGGACTACAGTGTTCCTAATCCAGATCATGGTAATTTCACTGGCTTCATATATGTGTTAGACAGGGTTCTCCAGAGAGATAAAATATGTGAAAGTTCGACATTGGATAAGGAATACTGAAGAATCATCACGGCATTTTAATGTGTGGTGTTGGTGAAGAATATTTAAAGTACCAAGGACTGCTAAAAGAACCAACAAGTCTCACTTGGAAGAAGTATGGTCAGATGCTCCTGAGAAGCAAGGAAGGCAAGACTTTGTTTTACATATTTTGGATATATTGTCAGGACAAAACAGTCCCTGGAAAGGGACATGATGCTTGATTTACAAAAAAATGGAGAGGCAGTGTAAAAACAAATGGCTTTTGATGAGAAGGATTGATAGAGTTGCTGCAACAATAAACTTGTGTATATAAACAGTTGTGAGGCTGGCACAGCACCAGGCACTGTTTCATTCTGTTGGACAACAAGGTACGTGTAACTTTGAAAAGACTCAATTGCATCCAACAGCAACAACTAACTACATGTTTCAAAATTATAAAAGGGTGTATGGAAAGAAGATACTTGAATATCAATTTGTTTTCATGTCTTTTGATTCGCGTGGTATAGAAATATAAATGTGATGAATGGTCTTAAATACATGGCTAAAATATTTGTTGCAATGGTCACGATATCTCCAGCAAGAAAAAAAAAAAGGTATTTCCTTCATAGATTGGCAGCAAATGTTTATCCATAAGTAAAAATTGATGTATTTAAGAAGGGAATAAAAATAAAAATAAAACTTACTGCCATCATGTCAAGGCCACTAACTCAAGAAGGGAAGAGAAGATGAGAAAAGGACTTCAAACTGAGCATGTCTAATTTTGATGACAAAAGGCATGCATCGGGAAAAAGAGAAGAGTGAGAATTGCTAGACTGGCATGATGGTAGAAGAGGCAGCAACCAGGGCTTTCCTTAGGCTGTATTTCTAAAGATGCTACCTGTCACCAACCACCATGGCTAATTAAAATATTTTGAAAGGCTTGTTAGTCTTTCTGAAGTTTCTTGCTTTATAGAAGCAATATCCCATCAGTAGCCTCTAGACCACATGCTCATAAGATCTCTAAGTTTCCTGATATGAAACATAACTTTTACTAAAGTCCCTTGGACCCTATCAATATTTTCAAAGCATATAATGGTCATCAGCAATCTATTCAAAGAGCCCTACAACAGGTGTAGGCATTCCTTCCAGGATCTTTATGAATGATATTATATCAAAAGATAAAACCATCAGTTGTGGTAATGAGAGGGTACTATTTGAATGAGGGACTATTTAAATATATGTCAGTACTTGAGCTGAAACAATTTTACACTTAAAAGTATACATCTTTAACATTATTTTTAAGCAAAACCAAGTTTAAGATATTTGAATAATACTTAACAAGAAAGATGAAAAATTCTGAAGTCAACTTGAATCTGATGGTTTTATGTCTTCAAAACCATATTTGTTATTTTTATACTCCTTGTACATATTCTCACAAAATGCAATTCAGTTATAAATGCTATTCAGAGGTAAATTCAATTACAAAGTTTTATAGTGTATGAAAAAAATGAAACTATGCTTAAAGATCCCATTGATATGAGAGAGGGGAAATATAGACTACTGTGGGAAACCATACAATGAAAGCTAAAATTAGCATTTGTCTGTTCCACAGAAACAACGTAATTCTTCTTGAGATTTATGGAATTATTTTATATAACCTTACAGATTTACAATATGATGGTAATTCAAATAATATCACTACTAGGGTCCCACTTCATACATGCACTGACTTTTTAAACAAAAGTGTTTTTAAATGCTTGGCAATCCAGTGTGTTTAGATGAGATCTCTCTGTAATGTACTTTTCATAGTCAATTTACCCAAAAAACTTATTACTCCATAGGAATAGGTTAATGGGTCAAGTCCAATAAAAGTGACCTTTTATAGGGTTTTGCAGCTGTCATTACGTGAGAAGATGGCCCCTTTTTATCCTCAGGAGTAACTGAACCCTTAACAGGGTGGTTAGCAACACAGTATCTAGCCCACAGGGCCCTTTTAGTTAAATTAGGCCACCATCAAAACATACAGAATGATACTTTTTGCACCATGGGGATTGGGGGGACCTATTTTGATTTTAGGAGTATAGTAATATCAAATTTTTAACAAAACTCATGAGGGTACCTTCCCAAATTATTGAACAAGTGTTGTAAAGATGGTCAGGACCACACACACACACACACACACACAATGAGCCAAGAAAGGAAGTCCACTAGACTTGGCAAATTTTTAAGAACTGTGATGAAAATCCAGAAATTAATGGAAGACTATAGTATTAGCATTGCTACTGAAGATAGGATTTCACCAGGTTCTACTTTTTTTCTATTTTAAGCAAACGTCGTTGTCTCAGCCAGCTTCTCTCTTGAAGAGTGCCAAAATACTGCATAAAAAACAGATATCTTAGAGATCTAATCTTTCCACCAGTCTTTTAAGGAAGATTTATGCTAGCAAGGCTGATTTTATGGAATGGATTTTAACTAGGATGAGTTTTAGACTTAATGATCTGACCCAGAGAGGAACTGCTGTGTTGAGGCAGGGAACTCAGAAATTTAAGGAGACTGATTTTGGGTTTTTAATCTTGGGAAAATTTTTGCAACGAACATATGATGACCACAGGGACTTATTATAAAGAAGTTGTAAGAAAATTGAAAACTGCATTAGTGAGAAAAAACTCAAGGAATATGGGCCAATCACATTCCCTACCTACACCCTGCCCTGCCATCACAATATGCCTGCGCATTTTCTAGGGCAGGAAGTGCAGTCCTCTGATAATACGATGAGACACTCTTACTGTACCTGTGCTACAGCCCTGTGCTCGTCCCTTCTTTTTTGTTCCCTGAAAGGAGAGAATGTTTTAAAGAAGAATGGGATGAATCTCTCATGGATTCCAAAAATATAATTTTGATGTGTGTAAATTGAAGAATATGAATGTTTAAAGAGAAGGGTCAAAGAGATTGAGAAGCAATAGCTTCACAATTTGATTATTTTGCTTAATAAATGGTTTCATGATGTTATAGAAAGGTTTTTACTTCTTGACATAAAGTCAGTAATTTTGGAACCTGAAAAATATTTAAAATACAAACAAATTCCAAAAGTTAGTTTTTTGCTTAATTAAAATATCTATCTGAAAATACTGTTTTATAGAGTGCTGCTCTGTTGGTTTTCCTTTAGCTATATATTATTTCATAAACTTTCTAGTGCTGTGTGCCTTACATGGGAGAGGTAATGAAAGTCAGCATATCTGTCAATCGGAAAGGTGTTCTACTATGATACATTGTAAGATGATACTGTATTAAAGTTGCAAGATGGGTTTCCTATCCATACAAGTGATGAGGCTGGCTATCAGAAAACCTGCACTGTTCTTAAGAACTGATCACCAGAAGCTAGCAAGATATTTGGTATTTAACAAGAAACATTGTCACAAACACTGTGAAAAGCCCTAGGGTCAGAAAAAAAGGACAGACACATGGGTCTCAGGCTAATTTCTCTTTGTAATAAAGATGCATTTTCTTTTTCTTTTTTTTTCCCCAATGCAGAGACTCCTGTTTGGAGGTGTCATGGGGGGAAAATCATAAATAGAGATCAACAAATAGAGTATCTTCTTTTGAAAATAGAAGTTATTGCCATATCATGAAATGCTGAAAATCAATCAACTGTCCCTATAATGCCCACATTACATTAGCTTAAGGAGGCTATTTTGCTCTGGTGGTTGGGTTATTTCTTGGTGAAATCAGGTATAAAAGACAAGAAGTAATAATTCCCTCTTCAAACAGTCTTGGAAACCCATAGGGGCAATTCTACCCTGTCTCAGAGGGTCACTATCAGTCCACATTGACTAGATGCCAGTATGTTCGCTTGGTCTTGATTCATTCCTAGTATGAATGGGTAGCTATAGGATAGCATACAGCACATGTTTCCTTTTGGCTGAACAAGGAAAATGGAACTTTAGGTGCGAATATAGGAAAGTATATTTGGGGCTTATATTTGTTGTTGTTAGATGTGCCGTCAAATGGCTTTCGACTCCGAGACACCGTGTGCACAACAGAAGGACACAATGCCCAGCCTTGTGTCATCCTCACAATGGTTCCTATGCCTGAGACCAGTGTTGCAGCCACCGTGTCAGTCCATCTTGCTGATGGCCTTCCTCCCTTTTGCTGCCCCTCAATTTTACGAAGTATGATATTCTTCTCCAGGGACTGATCTCTCCTGATCAGTCCAATAGAGTCTTTCATATGGCCAAAATATGAATGAAGAAGTCACTCTATCTTCGCCTTTAAAGAGCACTCTGGTCATACTTTGTCCAAGACAAATTTGTTTGTCCTTTAGGCAGTTCATGGTAGTATAAACATTATTTTTCACCACCACAATTTAGTTTTGGCCATAATAAAATAGTACGTATTTATGATACATAGAAAAAATTCTGATAGGTGACCAGGAACCTAGACTTAGAAGGATGACTGAATACTAACCTCTACTAAGTGTAAGGTTTAGAGAAGCTTAAGCCCAAGCAATATCAATAAAAAATGCCTTAGGATAGTGCCTGTACCTTCAGTAATATACTATAAACATGAAGGTAAGTAAAAAGTATTGCTAAAAAAGTAAAGAAACTTTTATTAAACAAAAGTTTCAAAATGTAGAGCTTTCATTTCTCAATATATCCTCCATCGATGTCTCTAGACTTTAAAGGTGGAATTTCTAACCCTTTTCCTGTAGATAACTACATGCTTCTGTTTAGACCAAATCTAAATGGCAGTTTGGGCATCCCAAAGGAATACAAACTGTGGTCATTTTAAATATCCTTTGAGTTTGGGGACAAAAGGAAGCAGGGAGAAGAACAGGGTTGTAAGGTAGAAGGAATAACATTTTCCAATGAAATTCTCATAGGACAGTCTAGTGAACTAACCCAACCCCGCCCCCCCAAAAAAGTCCAGTTACATTGTTATGATAGAAAAACTATCTCCGTGCAATTTTTCTTTGCAGTGTAATTTTCTTATTCCTTAAAACTTTTTCAAAGGGCACTTGTAATCATCCTGTGTCGTTTAAAATTCAAATGAGTAATCTCTATAATCTCCTGAGCTGACATATTCTGCCATGATTTTAACTGGGGCAGCAAGTCCACTCAGAAGACAAGACATTGATTGGACCACCCTACCTCCCTTGTTTTGAAGGCATCCTAAGACAAATGTATTACTCAGAGAATTTTTCTGTGATTATGCATTCATTACAGAGGAATTTAAATGTGTTTTGTTTGGAGTAAACTTGAGCATGTATGAAGTGGAATTTAAGTAGCAATACCCTTTGAGTTACCATCGTAAAATGAAGGGTAAGAAGCTTGGAAACAGCTTCTTAAAGAAAAACAAACACAAGGAAAAAACAAGGGATGGGAGAAATTCATAATTACTATGCTTTAGTTTTCACATAAATTACATAATTTCTGAGTGTTTTATCCAACACATACATCGAAAGCTTTACATCTCATGAATCTATTGCAAGAGTTGGAAACTGTGGTCTGTTGGAACATATACAGACTTCTCCCTAATTTTAATGAATAAAAATTTTTTGACATAGCCATACTCATTTATGACCACTTAAATATTACAAATATATAGTTGAATAGTTACTACGGGGACTATATGCATCAAAACCATCATTATAACATAGTTTGGCAATTCACGGTCTAAGGTTTTGGGGTCTTATTTCTGTAACAGATTGAAAAGTATGGTGAAAAGATACAACCCGGGCACACACCTTTCTTGATTTTACACCATGCAGTTTTGTTTGCACCACTGCCTCTTCCTTATGAGTACAAAGAAGTATTCTGGAATCCCCATTCTTCTCAAGGTTATCCATAGTTATTGCTATGGTCCACACAGTCGAATGCCTTTTTATAGTCAAAGTAACACAAGTAAACATCTATCTGTATTCTCTACCTTGAGCCAAGAGCTATCTGACAACAGCAATGATATCCCTTGTTCCATGTCCTCTTCTGAAACTGGCCTGAACTTCTGACAATTCCCTGTCAATGTACTGCGGCAACCATTGTTGGATGATCCTAAGAAAAACTTTACTTGTATCTATCAACAATAAATTTAAGCATTCTACAGTACGAGTCAGTTGGACAAGTAGTTGTCTTCCAAAATTGCTGGAATAAACAGGTGAGTGCTTCCTGTGCTTTTTCAGTTTTCTTAAACATTCCAATGGATATCCCATCAAATCCTGGAGCCTTATTTTTGGCTAATGCTTTCAGTGACGTCCGAACTGTTCCTTCAGCCCCATTGGTTGTTACTCATATGCTACCTCCTGAAGGGTGGAATAGCGACTAGTTCTTTTTGGTACAATGATTCTGTGTATCCTGTCCATCTTCTTGTAATGCTTGCTGCATCTCTTAATATTTTGCCTATAGATTTTCAAAATTGTGACTCCAGGATTTGAATTTTTTTTCTTGAGTTCTTTTAGTTTCAGAGTTGCCAAGTGAGTTCTTCCCTTCTGTTTGTCTAATGCTAGATGTTTCATTATTTCTTACACGTTTCATTATAATCTTTGATTTTGTCCTCTGGAGCTGTCTCTGAAATTTTCAATTAAGTTCTTTGACATCATCCTTTCTTCGAGTTACTTTAGCTACTCTGTGAGCATGAGCAAGTTTCAGAGTCTCTTCTAACATCCACTTTGATCTTTTATTTCCTTCCCTTTTTTAAAAATGACCTTTTGCTTTCTTCATGAATGATGATCCTGATGCCTTCCCACAGTTCATCAGGTCTTCTGCCATTAATTTTAGTGCATCAAATCTGTTGGAGCATTTGGTGATGCAAATAATTGAATAATTGATAGGATTAACTTAAAATTAAAAAAAAAGTTTGAGGTCTGAATTCACCAGGAATCCCTCAGAAAGAAGGTCTGCCATCTATTTAAGAAAGCAACCAGCTTCTGAAGACTCTCAGATGTACAGTTTTATTGTGACACACATGTAGTTGTCCTGGCTTAGAATCAATTGCACAGGAATTGATGTAATTTAAGTGGGAAAGATTACATTAGTTAACTTTACTTTCCTTGTTCTACTGAACCAATATAGGAACTTTTTTTAACACACCATCTCAGATGAATTTTACAAAGCAGAAATGGGACACAGATCTTATTGTGTAGTGCAGAAAGTAGGAGAGTCACAGCAGCCACACCAATTTTAGACAATGATTCTTAAAACAATGAAGGGAAAATATTAATAGACACTACTCATCATCTTTTTGAAAGTAATAAAGATATCAGTTTTACCAAGCTTACACTAATTGCCATATTCTTGTTTTAAATTACTAAGTTTGCAAAAAAATTCATGCTAAAGAATATTCAATGGCTTTTTTCATCTGTGAGAAATGAACTTTGGCTACATATTTAATAATGTATTAAAGCAGGTCATCTAAAAAACAGATTGAACAAATGGTATAATGAATTCAACAACTCAACCAGATTTATTTGTTCTTAAAACATTTCAGTAATGCTGATAGTGCCAGATTGATATTTTTTCCAAGATTTGTCAAAGGCTTTCATAAATATACCTTCATGAGAAGTCATCTCACAACTAATTACAATGCAGCATCAATAGTATAATTAAATATTGCCAAATAAGAAATATAATTATACAGTTAATCATAAGAGCAATAGTAAATACCTTTGAAATTGAAAATAAATTTGTACACATTCTGGTATTCTGTACTTGTTTTTAATAATATGGAAATTATTCTGAGAGTGTGCATAAATATATTGTCATGCAGCAATCTCTTACAAGTAATCCCAAGGGTGCATTTGATAAGATATTACACAAATAATGCAAAAATAATATAATAACATAGGAATAAAGCTAAAATATATCATTATAAAATTTTTATTTGACAGACTAGGTATGAATAACATATGTGAAGGTTTTCATGCATTTGTAAAAAAACCTAGTAATAATATAATATATAAACATTTTATAAACACTCTATTCATTTCTAGGTGGCAGAAATAGTAATATTTTGAGTTTTTATGTTTTCTATTTTCTATTGATTTTAGAGTATATAACAATTTTACTCAGCTGAAAATGTTATATGTTTGATTTCTGGGTAATGCTGGTCCATGTACCTTCCACAAAATCATTAATATAGGTAGGGAGAAAAAACACAAGTACACACAAGTCATAACTTCAGCATATTAGAATATAATTCATTTAACAACCCGGAGGATGGATGGAGATATATCTATATAACTATATATCTATATCTGTATCTGTATCTGTATCTGTATCTATATCTATATCTATATATACTAAAATGTAGAAAGATTAGGGATGAAAGGGGTTGTCTCCACCAAATGCCTACACTAAACAAAAATTAGATGGTCATTGCAAAATAAAGGGTTTGGAAGGAAATCGAGCACAGATTAGACACCTATGGCGGTGATCCAAAACTGGGCATGCTCAGACCAAAGTCACAAGTCAATTAGGCCCAGGTGAAGAGCGACCAGGGCTTGCATAGTAGGCAACAGCAACCTCTTATCAGAGGTGAGCTTGAGCTCAGCCAGGAAGATCAGCCAATACCCTCAACCACGCCCCTACGCCCCTCAAGTGGGGATAGGAGGGGCTAAAGAGCACAGACCAAGGGCAGGCCACCCCCCTAGCTCCCCCACCCCACCCCCCACGCCATGCCCTCTCGCAGTTCAGAGGGCTGGCTCTCTCCTTTGTGTGCAGTGCTCACTTGCACGCCCTTTCAAGAGCTCAGACTCTCTTCTGTTTTTTGGTTCATGGACTACTTTTGATTCTATGGACTCCTCTTAACAGCTATTCCCTGGTTCCCCATCATGAGCCCTTGCACGCTTTCCAGAGATGGTATTTACATGCTGTAGAGGGAACGTTACCTGGATTTACAAAAATGCTTTTGCCACATGAATTCTTTCAGCGTTGATACGCAAGAACCCAAGTAAACCATGCCAGAAACCTAATACAGTAGTATGATTTATTAATTTGTGAACTTAATATTTTTGTACAATGTATGCACTCATAATTCAATGAGAAATTTTTAAAATGTCCTTGAATTCAATAGACAAAATGGAAAAACCATACTATTAATGTAAATAAATAATAATATTACCTTCAGTATATCTTACTTTCATATACTGAACGTATAGAACTATGAAAAAGACATCTTTAATTATGATTTTATCTTAATGTTGTTGGAAACTATTGAACTTAGTTTTAATTTTGACATTAGTGTTTCCATATCTCTCTGCAGATTTTTTTTTTTGCTTTTATATATGAGTTATTTAAAAGCTGATATTTACCTTTTATATTGGTATAAAATATAATCTATGTGTGTGAGTGTAAGTAGAAAACTATTCGTACGATATCATGTTATTTTTATTGTTGTTAGGTTTTATCTAGTGGATTCTGACTCACAGTGACCCTCTGCAAAACAAAGCGAGGGTCCTGTGCCATCCTTACTATCACCGTTGTTACTGAGTGTATTGCTGCAGCCACTGTGTCAATCCATTTTATCAAGGTTTTGTTAGGTAGGCCAGCATAGGACTGGGGGATGTCCATTAATGCGTGCCCAGAGGGTCAAGCTAGGGAAACAAAGGGGGGCGCACCGCACATGTTCAGGGTTCCCGCCGGTAGGCAGAGGTGGGCGTGAACTTGAATTGGATCACCTAGCCAGGTAAATTCAATTCAGCCAATAGGGTCGACCAGGGGTCTTCCACCACGCCTCCCTGTGGAATCCTTGAAAGGGCAGAAGCCCAGAGGAGAGGGGATCTTAGAACAAGGACAAGAACCGAGACGGGAGGAGAACTTAGAACGGAGGAGAAGGACCTAGACGGAAGAGAGAGAACTCAGGCGCAGAGAGCTTTGGCACCCTTTTCGGGACGCAGAGCCGCTTCCAGCTAGGCCGCATGTCCGGGAGGAGCTCCTTGGGTGCCGTGTAAACCTGAAACTTCTAACTTTCATAAAACTCACTTCGATCACGAACCAGGCTTCGGCGTGAATTCTTTCTCACGCGGAGCCAAGGACCGAGGTATAAATCTAGCTCCAGAGAGATCTAACAGTTTTTTCTATTTTCACGGTCCATCTATTTTATAAAGCATAATGTCCTTTTCCAGGGACTGGTTTCTCCTGATAACAAGTCTACTCATGCTTCCTTTGAAGGAACATTTTGGTTATACTTCCTCCAAGAAAGATTTGTTTGTTCTTTGACAGTCTGTAGTACTTTCAACATTCTTCCCTAGCCCCCTAATTCAAATGCCTCAATTCTTATTCAGTCTGTCTTCTTTATTCAATGCCCCAAATTCACATGCATATGAAGCAATCGAAAAAACCTTGAAGACAATTCTTGATATTCATCAACAAGTGCTAAGAGTCCTCTTCATTTTCAGGAAACAGGGTTGTGTTATCTACATATCAGTTGCATATTTATGTATATACTTCTAAGGGTGGTATTCTCATCTCTAAGCATTCTCTGAAGCATTCTGAAACAAAAAGGAGTTTGATTAGACAAGAGTAAGGGTGTCTGGTGGATGAAGAAAAGGTTTCTCAACAAAATCCTTGTAGGACAGTTCTTGCTACCCTTTATGAAAAAGTGCTGTGTC
Source organism: Echinops telfairi (assembly GCF_000313985.2). Taxonomy (NCBI): domain Eukaryota; kingdom Metazoa; phylum Chordata; class Mammalia; order Afrosoricida; family Tenrecidae; genus Echinops; species Echinops telfairi. Next base: position 3,717,896 of record NW_022106084.1, read on the forward strand.
ATTAACCAAACCAAACCAAATGCAGAGTGATAAAATCTGTGCTGCCTCATAGGGACCCTATGGGACAAGATAGGCCTGCTCCTCTGGGTTTCTGAGAGTGAAACTCTTTAGGGGAGTAGAAAGCCTTATCTAATTTATAGCTGCAGAGTTCAGTAATCCAGTGCAATGGCCACACAAAACACTCAGACAACACTCACAATTATAGAGGTTTTATTAGTGAGTTATCAGGTGAACACAATATAGGATCATAATACATTAAGGATATAGCATTTTGTCCACAACAGTGCCACTATACAACCAACAGGGAAATCAGGCACTCATTAGAAACCTGCATGCACAGACTAGGTCCACTAGCCACCTAGGCACAGGACAACACACATATCTGCCTAAACGCAGCCCACAGGGTCAGCGGATACTCTCAACCACGCCTCCCCAGCCAGTGGGGCAGGAGGGGATAAAGGCTGTGCTCACAGCTGCACTAGAACTCTTGGCCTCTGGAGATTTCCTCGTTCTGCATCGGTGTTCCAGTGTTCTTTGCACATGACTTTTCTCATTCAGTTGTGAACTCCCATGCATTTCCCACGCAGCCTTGTACACTTTCCAGATATAGCCTGTCCTTTTGGAGACTGTAAGAGCTAAAGCTCTCAAGGAACAAGAAATCATGTCATTGAAAAGGTGGGTGAGTGCAAAGTGGAGACT
>NW_022106084.1:3719883-3721100 GCF_000313985.2 Echinops telfairi
CTTCCATACAACTAACTGTGCAGCAATCCAAGTCTCTTTGTCCTCCACTCTCCATAGCTGTCAGACCTAGACCGTGGGTTAAAGATAGCCTGTGTCACTAGCTAAGTAACTAGCGAATTATAGAGAACTTGTTTGTAGCCATCCATTGATCAATGAGGCAAGTTTAAACATGTATTCTTTGGAATAAAACCATGTGTGTTAACTGGAATTCAAGTAGCAATAATTTTGTATTCATCCTTGTACCTGTCTGCCTATCTTCCTAGATATGTATCAATCATTCGATATCTTTAGAAGCGAGATTGAAAATGTAAGCACTCATCTTGCTAATAAGCATAGACAGGGAAACTTTGGATTGAAAACAATCAGTCTTCACTTGGATTATTACTTGCAGGTAAACTTTATTTAATCAAAGGTTCTACCAGGCCATTTTTCTTTCTTTCTTTATGATCTATAACTAGAAAAGAAAGGTCAGGATATGCAATTAAACTGGTCCTGATCTTGGAGACATCATGTATTTGCAGGCTGATGAATCAATACCTAAGTGAGAATATACAAGTAATTACATACTGCAGCTATGTGCAAGGTTTTAAAAATTAGGAAGAAAAGGTACTTTATTTCTCTATTTTCCTGCCAGCAGTATTTGCTACTCTCATCCATTGCCTGTTCAGAAACAAGTAAGAAAATGTGATAGCTTTGCTGATTTAAGCCTGTAGTTTTAGGATCTTTTACTTAATTTCTTCTACACTTTATTTTCACTAGATGACAAGTATCTTTTTTTTTTTTTTAGTAAAAGGGAAAATACCCAACCCTATCATCACTTTCTAAAATAGAGTTCAACTCCTACTTCTTACATGTCTTATAATTGAGGAATATAACAGTTTACAATTGGAATTGTTTTACCTTCTGTTGAAATTTATTATCATATTTCTTTACACTTTATTTAACTTGAATCAAAACCTATTGAAGATTTCCTGTATTAAAATAAATTAAGAAAAGGCTATGGTGTAAGAAATTCATAAATCCCCCCCTCCCCCCACAGTTTAGCCTTCACTCATAAAGGGAAAGTCTGAGCAAGTACAACATGAGTCTGCTGAGGTAAGAGCTGGGAGACAAAGGGCATTTATAGAGGTCTAGATAAAGACATGTACATATGCAAATATACTTATATATGAGGATGGGGAAAGAGATCTATGTGCCTATATTTATAGGTTTAGTAC
>NW_022106084.1:3724848-3731358 GCF_000313985.2 Echinops telfairi
TAGAAAAAAAAAACAATTTATAAGCACCATATGATTAAATAGACTGCTAATGAACTTCTGTCTTTTTAACTTTTAAGATAGATGCTCAAAATAATGATACAGTTAATATTGCATACTGACTTATTAAAATAATACTGCTAATTAGTAAAAAAAAAGGACAAGTTATTTGCAATGGTGTTGATAGAAATTTTGGGTTTTCATTCAGAATTTTAATTGAAAAAAACAAATATGTTATGATTGTGGGGAGGGTAGACCCCCAAATCACTAACTAAATAAGCCAGGATTTTCAGAAATCTTTACATTCTGTATAAGGCAATTCAATTTCACTAACATAGACTATATCAACCCACCACCACGAGTATAGTCTGATTCATAGGCAACCAATGTAAGTTAGTAGATTACTCTATAGAATTTTGAAGGCTGTAAATTTTTATGGAAGCCGACAACCTGATCTTTTTGCTGTGTGAGATCTCACAAGTTAAACCGCCAAGCCTGTGGTTAGCAGCCAACCACACCACTATGGCTCCTTCAAGAATAGAGTAGCAGCCAATTATTGTATGAAGAGATGAATACTGATCATATATTTTTTCCTTAAGTTTTTGAATTAATTAATTATCAAACAATTAGATTTCCTGATTTTTGTAATATTGAAAACATAATACCTAATTTGATATTTCAAAGATCATAAATTGAACAAAATCTGTCATACTTTTCAGTTGTATTTGAAAATCTTAAAAACTTTTATTTAAATTTTTTCTGGTAAATAAATATTTCATATTAATAAATTTCAGTCATTTATTGCTAATATCCACAAGAGAGTAAATAAAAGAGTGTCACAAAATTATAGAAAACTTTATTAAACTTACATGTCAAGATGTGAAGCTATTATTTCTTTACATATTTTCTGTCTAGGCAGTATAGGCAGTGTTTTCATCTCGGGCTACTAACCACAAGATCACTAGTTCAAAACCACAAGCCACTACCCAGGAGAAAGAATAAACTTCCTACTCTCACTAAGAGTTACAATATTGGAAACTCAGAGGGTCAGTTCTACCCTGACTTATGAGATCTTGATGAGTCAGAATTGACTTAATGACAGTGAGTTTGATTTGATTTTTTTGAATCCTTCCCTAAAGAAAAGTACAGTCCTCAACTTACGTTATGCCAAAAGTCCCTCCAGGGACTTTAATTGGACTCCTTTGAAAGATACTTGGAGTTTTGGGAAAGATCACAGCTATAAAGTGGATGGGGTAACTTTTCCCAATGAAATACCCTAAAGCAGATCTGGCTATCCTTGAAGATTAAGCAGCTGTATTATTGTGATTGATGAGAGAGAGAAAAAAAATAACACAATTTTCTCAGCATTTATCACTAATGCGATTTTCAGTTTTCTTAAAAATTCTACAAAATAAATCACATTGTTTCCCTATGTCTACCAAGGAAACAAAGAAAACAAAAATGCACCATAGCTTCGTGAGCTGACCTCTCTGCATTGAAAGTGATTGAGTCAGCAGATAGCCTTGGGATCTATCGCTCAGGTTAGGACCCTCTCTTTGAAGGTATGGTAAGGTGGCATTAGAAGTGTAGGAATGTTTGTTAACAACCTATGATGGGCAGTTGATTCGATTTGGCTTGCTAAAAGCAAGGAAGACTGAAGCATTTGGTCATGAAGATCAAGTGTTGCAGCTCCACTTTAGAGCACAACTTAATGGGAAGAAAATAAAATGCTCACAACTGGATTAATAGACAACATTATGATAAACAGAGAAAATACTGATGTAAAATACTTCATTTTGCTTGGATGCACAGTCAATGCTCATGGAAGAAGCAGTTAGTACATTAAAAGTTGTGATGTGTTGCATACATTTGCTGCACAAGACATCTTTAGATTGTTGAGGAGCAAAATATCATTTTGAAAACTAAAGTGTGCCTGACCCTAGCCACAGCATTTTCAATCATCTCATATGCATGTGAAAGTTGGACAATGAATAAGAAAGATTACAGAAGTGATGCATTTGAATTATGGTGCTGTTAAAGAATATAGAAAGACTGTGTACTGCCAGAAGAACATACAAATATGTCTTGGCAAAAGTACAACCATATGTTCCTTAGAAGCAAGGATAATGAAACGTGTTTCCTGTGTTTTGAACATATTATCAGGAAAGACCAGTCCCTGGAAAAGCACATGATGCTTGCTAAAGTGGAGGGTCAGAGAAAGGGAGGAAAACTGTCATGGAGATGGATTGATACAATGACTACAAAGATGACATTGGCCAGTAAGCGATGGGAATGAGGGAGGTCTCAGAAGATTCTATTAGGATTGAATTGGGTCTCCCCAAGTGGTATATTTTTTAAATCCGAACCTTGATACCAGTGTTTATAAACTTGTTAGGAATTGAATTCTTGGTTACATTGATAAGGCAGTATAGGTTTAGGCTGTGTCTTAAAATTTATTAAAAAAATCACATTTGATAAATAAGAGAGATAAAATAAACAAGTAAGCAAGCAGAATAAAATAAGAGAGATGCCAAATCACATTAAGATTTTCCCAGAGCAAAGCCTCCAAAGAGACAAAGACTTTCCACCGTAGCTGAGAGAGAAAGGATTTTCCTAGAGCTGAAACCCAAAATTTAGATTTCTATCCTATTAAAGGTTAATAAAATTAAGGTTCATAATAGTCTCTGAACTGAGCTATTTATTTAATATTAACACTAAATACGTAAGAAATATACCTAGACAGAGTTGTGAAAAATGATAAGTAAACCTACCAAAAAGAGAGAGCAACAGTCTAATGAGAAGGAGGCTACTTAAAGAAATGAGCCATGAAATACATTCTGTACTAAAAGAACAAGACTATGATCAGTTTTAGAATAGAAACTACAGTATAAGAAAGGAGGAAGTTGAATGGCTTAAGTTGTGTTCCCTAGAAAAGCAATAAACTTATATACAAGAGGGTGTGTTAGTCTGGGTAGACTAGAGAAACAAATTCATGGACACACACACATGTGTATAAGAAAGAGATTTATATACAAAAGCAACTGAACATTGGGAAAACATCCCAGCCCAGTCCAGATCAAGTCCATAAAGCCAAAAATAGCCCATATGTCCGATACCAATCTATAAAGTCCTCTTCAGACTCATGAAACATATGCAATGATGCCAAATGTTGAAGATCACAGGCCAGTGGGTAGAAAGTCCTTGATTCCAGTGACATTGGAAAGATCTCAGCGTTGGCAGGGGTCTCTGCTGCAGGATGTGTCTTGTCAGCTGCTATGTCTCCCAGGGTGTGAGCAGAGAGTCTCCCACCCCCAAGGAGAAAATACCAAAATTCCCAGAATCCTCAGGAGAAGGCTATGCCCACACAGAAAACTCACTGGCTATGACGTCATTGTGTAACTACCACAGAGGGTTTCAAAAAGCTTGTGGGGAAATAAAACCCTAAATTTTCATTTTATTCCTATTCAAAATATTAAGTCCTCCATATATATATATATATATATTTTTTTTTTCCTCTCAAGGAACTGGCTCATGTGATTGTAGTGACTTAGGCTCTACATCTGACTCAGGTAGCTGCAGCGACTGATGACCAATGATTGACATGCAATATGGTAAGCCACAGGCTCAAGTCCAAAGAACTGGAAGTTATATGATGATGAACCAAATACAGCATCCAGATTGAGCAAAAACCTATAGAGAATTATTATTAGAGATTTGAGAATTGCCAGACTGGACACATAGCATGACATTTGGCTGCTCATAGCAGACCTCTTCATGGAGATAATGGCATTATATGATAGTTCCACATGGGCATGACCATACCGTAACTATCAAGCCATAGAATTATGGCCCAGCTATCATGACACACAGACTTAACCATCATAGTCTACCTCTTGTTAAATTAGGATAACCTTTAAACAGAGATAATTATGCAGTCAAACATGATATAACTAACATGCATGTAACCAAATAGGTACTGGTCTCATTTGCATCTTCTATTTTATAAATGAAGAAAACAAAAATTTGGGATGCCCACATACAAAGAAGAAATCATTTTTAAAATTGCAGTCCTTATTTCTACAATTGTTCAAGTAGTCATAGCTAGTATTTAGAACTACCTTTTCCATCACCCATTTCCTATTTCCTTTGCTCTTAGAGGGCACTTCAATTGATGAGGTTCTTCATCTGGTGAAAGTCTGAACCATTAGGAGTCTTGTCATACTTGTATTTTTTCATTAATTTAAATCAAATTTCACCCTAAGTAAGTATCTACTCCAGTAAGAGAAAAATGCTGATTTATCCATGATGGACAGGGTTCTATGTAATCAACCTACCATAGTTACTAGTCAGCCTGCTCCAGGCATTGCTTGATATCACTAAGTCAGTGGTGCACTGTGTTGCCAAATTATTCAGTCAGCACTGGCTATAGCCAAGTCAGCTTTGCTGAATGCAAGGCCTTGTTGATAAACCCACATATAATCCCTAACCCTGCTACAATATCCACTTTTTTACATGAGGCCAAAGGGCATTGGCAAGTGTGGCTAAAGAAAGAGGATAACTGGTTTTAACATAGAATTTCATCCTGCCCACTTAATTGTTAACATCCTCTTCTGTCATGGCCACCATTTGGTGAGCATTCATGTAAGATACAAAGATCTTCGCTTCTTTGGTCCACTCAGAGAAGTCCATCCACATAACTCCATAACATCAATTAGTCAATGACGATTCTTCCTAGTGTTGACCATCTAGCCAAATCATTGACCTGAGCCAATGGTTCATTGTACAGTCACACATGTGGCCACTTCTCCTTCTAGGTGAAGTCCACAGCCAGATTCACTGTCCGAAGTTCTACCCATTCAGAGAATATCCTTTCACCACCTTTGTTGTTGTTGTTTGTAGGGCAGTTCCAGAAAGGGGCAACAGTACTGTAGATGAGCACTTTTGAGAGGTACTAATTATCATCTTTCCAAAAATCTGCAAAGCAGGATTGAGTTTGGCCTTAGTCAACCAAACATAAGGAGCTCCTCGTGAGGTCACTGGTAAAGACTTGGACAAGGAAGATAATGGGACAGGAAAGGGGAGAGGCATAGGGGCCCCTTCTTCATTCAGCTTACTTATGTCTTCAGGTCGTGCTTGCATCCTATCTTGAGTGTACCACTTCCTTTAATGATAAACTATTGCTGTGAATGTTCTATTTTATTGTCCTTTGAGGAAGAAAACCCTCCAATCAAGATGAACAGCTCAGGTTGAATGATTCCTTGGTGTCCCATAGCTAAGCTAGTGTCTCTACTGAGAGCCAGTAACAAGCCAAATGCTATTTTTCAAGAGCCTAGGTCTCTGGAAAGGATGATAGAGATTTGTTTCAAAATCTTATGGATATGCTCTGATTCACCAACAATGGACTGCCGAAGACTCCAAATTCATTTATAGCTGCCACGACCACTCCAAGCACCATTGAGTCAGCTCAGTCTCCTGGCACAAGTGGCAAGCAGCTAGCACGGCCACCAGGACTTATTGTGGAGACTTCCTTTTCTGTGAGCCCCTCTCAAAATGATTAGCTTTTCAAGCACTTAATAAATAGGCCAGAGACACTGACTCAAATAAAGGATATACAGCCTCCCAAATCTAAAAGAGCTGCAAGGTGTTGTATGGCCTTTCATTATGTGGGAGGATCAAAATGCCCAGCATCCTTCATTTTCCTGGTCCTCCTCAGCAAGCCTCTACAAACTTCACTGAGGTAGCAGGTGACTAACATTTTCAGGTAAATTCCCCACCTCTCACATGCTGATGAAGTGAAATAGCTGTTGAGCTGCTAGCTGAGAGATCAGCAGGTTGAAATCACCACAGGCTTTGAGGGAGAAAGATACAGTTTTCTGCTATTTTAGAGATGGGTAATCTCATAGCCACCGTTTGTCTGTCACTTTGTAGTACTGTAGTGGGTTGTGTGTGGCTGTAATGCTAGAAGGTATGTCATAGGCATTTCAAATGCCAGCTGCGTCACAAAAAAGGAACAGGTGTCGGGGAGTTTTCAAGCTAAGAACAGACTATAAAGAAGAAATCAGCCATCCACTTTGAAGGAAGTAGCAACTGAAAATCTTATGCATAGCATGACAACATTGTCAGATACTGAAGGCCTAATGAATGGAAACAGAACATTGTCAGACATCATGCTAGAGAATGGGCCCGTTGGGTCAGAAGGTACTGAAATGGGACTGATAAGCTGCTTTCTCAAATAGAGTTGACCACAGAGGTGGGAACAGAGTAACGCCTGTGAGAGTGGAGCCCTTGTGCTCGTTAATTGTTTATGGGACACAAGTCAAGGCAAAGTGAAACAACTGTAAATATCTACTAATAATCAGAACCTAGCTTGTACAAATTGTGATGCTAGGAAAATTGAAAGCTGTCAAAAATGAAGTGGAATGCATTAGAGCAGCCAGTCCACAGAGAGGACCACATGGCCAGCCCCACTATGAGACATGATGGCCCTCACTGACCCAGAGCCCTACAGGGGAC
>NW_022106084.1:3733092-3759126 GCF_000313985.2 Echinops telfairi
ATAAATTATCAAGGGTTCATGAGGGAGGGGGAGCGGGGAGGGAGGGGAAAAATGAGGAGCTGATGCCAAGGGCTTAAGTGGAGAGCAAATATTTTGAGAATGATGAGGGCAATGATTGTAAAAATGTGCTTTACACAGTTGATGTATGTATGGATTGTGATAAGAGTTGTATGAGCCCTAATAAAATGATTTTTAAAACAGAAGCTTAAAAAATGAAGTGGAATTCATGGAGATCCATATCTAGGTGCCAATGGACTGAAATGGGCTAATATTGGCCTTTTTGAACCAGACAATCAAGTGGTCTTCTATACTGAGAATGATGCAAACAAAAGAATTGTGTTCCTTGTCAAAAAGGATATTTCAAAACTTATATTGAAGTATAATGCTGTCTGAAATAGACTTATACCTCCCTATCTTCAAGGAAATTTAATCAATCCAACTATTATTAAAATTATGTGCTAACTGGGAAAGTTCCTGCTGAAGAACTTAATAATTCCATCAAGAACTTCAGTCAGCTATTGATCAAACATGTCATCAATACACATTGATAATTACTGGTAATTGAAAAGCAAGCATTGAAAACAAATAGTAAGGAACAGTAGTTGAAAAATATAGTCTCGGTGATAGAAATGATGCTTGATGAGAGAAATTCTATTGCATGATAGAATTTTGCAAAACAAATAACTTATTCACAGCAAATGCTTTTGTTCATCAACACAAACAGCAAATATGCACATGGAATTCTCCAAATGTGATACACAGAAGTAAAACTGACTACATCTATGGAAATAGGCTGTCAAGAGGCTGTCAGACCAGGGCTACTATGGAACAGACCATCAATTGTGTAAGTTCAGGTTGAAGTTGAAGAAAATTAAAACAATTTCACCAGAGCCAAAATACAACCTTGAGTACATCTAACCTGAATTTCAAGAATATCTCAAGAATAGACATACATCACTGAACATTAATGATAAACTACCTGATGAACTTTGGGAGGACACCAGAGCATCATTCATGAAAAAAGCAAAAAGTCATTTAAAATGCAAGAGAAAAGATGTCAATGTGGATCATATTGGAGGAGACTCTGATACATGCTATTAACCATAGAAGAGTTAAGCCAAATGGAAGAAATGATTAAATCAAAGAGCTGAGTAGAAAACTATCAACAAGCAGTTCAAGAAGACCAAGTAAAATAATAATCATGAAATTTGCAAGGAACTAGAGTTAGAAAACCAAAAAGGATGAATATGCTCAGCATGTCTTAAGCTGAAAGAGTTCAAGAAATAATTCATCTCTAGTTACAGTGATGAGAGATTTTATAGGCAAAATATTAAATGATGCAGAAAGCATCAAAAAAAGTAGAAGGAATAGATAGAATCACTGTACCAAAAAGTGCTATTCTATATTTCAGGAGGTAACCTATAAGCAAGAACCAAAGGGGCTGAAGGGAGAGATTCAAATTGCACTGAGACCATTAGCAAAAACCAAAGCTGTAGGAATTGATTGAATACCAATCAAAATGTTTCAATAAGCTGATGAAGCATTGGAAGCACTTACTGGTCTCTGTTAGGAAATTTGGAAGATAGCTACTTGTCTAACTGACTGGAAAAGATCCATATTTGTAACCATTCCAAAGAAAGGTGATCCAAAAGAATGCTCAAGCTATAAAAGTAATACCACTTATGTCACATGCAAGTAAAATTTTGTTGAAGAACATCCAATGATGTTTGTAATAGTATATTGACAATGAGCTGCTAGAGAGTCGGTTTGGATTCAGCCAAAGCCTTGGAATATGGGATATCATTGCTTATGTCAGATGGATCTTGGTGAAGAGCAGAGAAAACCAGAAAGGTGTTAGCTTGTGTTTTATTGACTATGCCAAAGCAATTGACTGTGTGGATCATAACAAATTATGTATGACGCTGAGAAGAATGGGAATTCCAGAATACTTTATTGTGCTCATGTGGAGCACATAACGTATAACAAGAGGCATTTGTGTCAACAAACGAGGGGATTCTGCATGGTTAAAAACCAGGAAAAGTATACATCAGGATTGTATTCCTCTCAACACATTTAATTCAATCTGTATGCTGAGCAAATAATCACATAAGCTGGGTTATGGAGGAAAGCTTATTGACAACCTATGACATACAGTTAACACAATCTTGCTTGCTGAAAATGAAGAGGACTCGAAGTACTTGATGAAAATCAATGAATGCAGCCATCAGTATGGCTTACAATGTAATGTAAAGAAGATAAAATCTTCAAAACTGGGCCAATAGGTAATATCATGATAAATAGGTTGATGTCAAGGATTTTGTCTTGCTTGGATCCACAGTCAATGCTCATGGAAGCAAAGCTCATGGTAGTCATGAGCTAAAGAGACACAATTCATTGTGTAAATCTGCTGCACAAGACTATTTTAGATATTGAAAAACAAGGATGCTACTTTGAGGACTAAGGTGCACCTGACCCAAGCCATGGTTTATTCAATTGTTTGAAATGCATTTGAAAATTGGCTATTGAATAAGGAAGCCAGGAGAAGCAGCACGGTTTTCAAAAAAATGTTGAAAGTACCAGTGACTGTCAAAAGGACTAACAAATCCGTCTTGAAAGAAATACGGCCTGGACGCCCCTTAGAAACAAGGATGGAGAGACATCATCCTAACACTCTGGACATGTGGTCAAGAGAGATCAATCCCTGCAGAAGGACATCGTGCTTGGTAAAGCAGAGATGCAGTGAAAAAGAAGTCTCTCAGATGAATTTACACAGGGCTCAAGCAAAGGAACACAGAGACTCTTATAAGGATGGCAAAGAACCAGGCAGTGTTTAATTCTGCTGTGTTGCTATTGGTCAGAACCCACGTGTTGGCACCTCACACCCACAACAGTGTCAGAAACCAAGTGGGGCAGTTCTACTTTGTCCTACAATGTCACTTCAATTTGGTATCAACTTGATGGCAGGGTACTTTGAGGCAGCATCCAAAATCTAGTAAATCTAGATTCATTAATGTCACTGATGTCTCATGTTCAATAGGTCCAATCAACACAAGTCGTCAATGTACCAATATGATATATTAAGGAAGGAAATGCTATATGGTGCTAGAGAATTGATATATATCTGACATAGGACAGTGCAGATATATTCCCAGACTTGTCTATACAAACTCTTTCTGGTGCTCATTGTAAACCAGATTGAGAAAAAGGTATTGGCTTGTTTAGTGGAGGTGTACTAAGAGATGTATTCATTTGCTCAAGCAATAAATTCATATTTGGAACAGTCACTAAATTTGGGGTCACCACCTGATAAATTTCACAATACACTGCCATTATTCAATATCCATTCATTTTTTGCACTGGCCAAAATAGGCTACTTAAATCCTCCAGTCTTAATGGCAGTACTTATCCCTGTAAGTTCCTAGAAATGCAGTGTTCCTTTTAGAGTACCATTTCTGTCATTAGAGGCAGTTCTAATGGCTTCCACTTGGCCTTTCCTACCATTACAGCAATTACTCAAAATGTCAGGGAACTAAGGTGTGCCTGATCCAAGCCATATGAAATTTGGACATTAAATAAGGATGATTGAAGAAGAATCTCTACATTTGACTGGTGGTTCTGGGAAAGAATGTTGAAATTACCATGGACTGCTAAAAGGACAAACAGATCTGTACTGGGAGAAGTAAGGCCCGAGTGCCCCTTAGAGGCAAGGATGGCAAGGCATAGTTTATATACTTTGGATATGTTGTCAGGAGGAACCCATCCCTGGAGAAGGACTTCATGTTCGGTAAAGTGGAGGGGCGCCAGAAAAGAGGAAGGCCCTTGATGAGATGGATTGACACAGTGGCTTAAGGATGGGAATAATTGTGAGGATGGCCCAGGACCACGCAGTGTTTCACTCTTTTGTACATTGGGTTGCTATGGGTCAGAGCTGACTCGATGGCATCTAACTCACACAACCTTTCTTATCAATAGTTACAACAACCCGATACTGAATATATCTCTTCCAAGTATGCATTTTGAAACTTAGGATATCACTACAACAGGGTTACACGAATCACTATAACATGGTTACATGAAACTACCTAACCTGTTTATACATTGTGTAGTACATCTTATTAAATTTGTTAACTTGCACAGGGATGTATAGAAACTAAAGCTATGTGAATGGATTTTGAGCACTCACTTGATGGTAGTCCTAATATAAAGACAATTAATTCTGTGGCACGGCTCTGCCTGGTGCTAACCCTTATGAGATCACTGAAGTTATGAGTGCCATAGCAGTGCATAATGAAGTAACCAGATGGTGCCTAGCAATCAGAACAAAATGTGATCTTAAAGACTTTTCTGAAAATAAGCAACCATATAAGTGAGGAGTCAGCTGATTTCACAAAGAAGAAGCACACCAGGCTGTGTGGTCCAAGGATTGTAAATTATAAGATCCAAGGGACCTGCACCAGAACCCACATCCTAAACACCTGTCTTGTGGAATGCTGTGGTAGATAGTGGAAAGCCTAAATCCATATGCAGAGTCCTTACATGAAGTGAGTCCCCAGGGAATCCCTAGTGACCATAGTCTTGAATGTAACCGGCTCTAATATAAGAAACAGAGCATTGTTAAGTGGATTTTAGTTGCTGCACTTAGGCTAGAATGTAACACCTGTCATTAGATTTCCCTTTGGACCCACACCAGAATTATTCTATTTTTAAATATAATTCCTGCTTTCTTTTATATTGAGGTTTATATTATTGTCCATTTTTTATTTGGGGGTCCATTTTTAAAATTTTTGTTATGTTTGGTCCATTTTTCTGCATAGGGAAGTCAGGATTTGTGGCTATATGAAGGCAGTTACTAGATTAATAACTAACTACCAGGGGAGACTGAGGAGGAATGGGAAGTGAAAACCAATGGGTACAAGACGGAGGAAAATGTTCCAAAATTCATTGTGATGATGATCACACAACCCTTCTTAATATGAGTGAACTATTGAATCGTATGATAAACTAATTATAACTCAGTTAAACATTTAAAATGTGAATTATATATGTCCCCACGATGGTGAGTCACAGTGATATTTTGGGTCTCCTGGAAGTAGTGTCAATTCAGAGACAATCTACAGTAATCTCTGAAAGTCCGATTACTTACTTCTCTCCAATGATCAATCCCTCTGAGCAACCTGGAAAATGATTAACAATAAAATGTTGGAAGTTAATGGGATCTTTTCGCAAAGGCACCCAATTTCTGCTTTATTAAACTGTTCTAGATCACTTAACTCATTCAAGTTTGGGAATTGTTTGAAGCTTGGTGAGTTCCTAGAATAGCAATTCAAGTTAAATGGCTTTCATTTGGTCTAGCATTTTTCCAGATATAAAAAATCAATTAAATATTTAGTAGATTTCCCATGTATTTGATACATAGAAATGCCAATCAGCTGCAGAAAATTTGTGTAAAATTCAACTTAACTGCCAAACTGTTTCATAATTCCCTCCACTCTAAGTACTTTCTGGACTTCGTTTTTTCTATCATTTTCTATCCCTTAGGTATATTATTATTTTAGCCCTTTACTAAATTTATACAGGCACATTATCTTCCCTTCGCAAACCAGATACATTCTTCCATGTTTACCCTACTTATTAACACATTGTTGTTGCCTTTAATATAGAAATTGAATGAGTATATATAGAATGGAAATTTTGACCTTTAAGTCTCAAAAAAAATCTCACTGGGTTCTATTTTGTTGGTTACATGATGTCTGTTTTATTAAACCCAAAAGTGCTAGTCAATGAATCAGTTATAAATAAATTGAATCATATATAAATATATAAAAACAAATCCTATCCTCTATATGTCAGAGCTTTAATATGCATATATATCTTCTTGTTATAATATTGAATCTTAACTATAGTTTTCTCTACCAATCAAAGTTATAGTTGCTTTTTGTTTGTTTTCCATGATGCTTCTGACATAGTAGCCTTATGTCTTAGTAATTATCCTGTGAATTAGCCTGACATTTATCTCTGACACAAATGCCCTTCAATTTCTCCCTTCTACGAGAAAAACAATCACAGAAATAATTTTTGACAAATTAAATAACCTAAAAATAACAATATATAATCTACATAAAATTTAAAAATATAAAAGACAGCTTTGGGTATAGACATAGTTATATTATTTATATCAGGAATAATATTAATTTTATAAGATAATACCAATATGATTGTATTATAATAGAAATATGATTATTAAATGAATGTAGGTATATCAATAAGAATTATTAATAATAATAATCTAAACCAAACCCACAGCAATGGAATCAATTCCAACTAATAGGGACTACATGTAGGGTTTCCAAAGCTTATCCCTCATGGGATTTAACTGCCTACTTTTCAGTTAGCATTCCATGTTGCCATGCCAGCACTACTGCTAAGTTTAACTTTCTAATAGTTACAGAGTTTACTACTTATGAGTGTATTTGCAATGACAACTACATATTATTAGTACTATTTTATATTCATTTTGAACTGTAAGTTTTCCTGCTGCATGCTGCTAATCATTTTGTAAGACCCACATTTTTGGCTAGTAGCAGAATTCTTAACCATTACACTACCAGGGCTTATTTAACCAAACTTGGTGGTCCAATTTTCCATTAGCTCTATATTTTTATTATCTCCCTGTATAAAATGTTATGAGGTAAAATTCTTCACTTATTTGATACAGAGTATATTCCTTAAAATAAAAATGAAAGGTTAATATGCCATAATTAAACATTTGTATAAAGAGGACACCTCCACTTACCTGTAGCTTTTGCCCTTCTGGGGTGGCTTACATGATATTGTGATGCCAAAAGCTATCCTACGGCTATATCAAAAACGACCAGGGTCACTCTTGATGAGCAGACTTCAGAGAAGCTTCCAGACTAAGAACATACTGAGAAGAAAGAATGGGCTATAAACTTCTAAGAGATTAATCACAGGAAAACCATATAAATAACAGTGGAACATTGTCAGCTATATTGCGTGAAGAAGAACCCCTCAGTTAGGCAACACCTAAAATTTGACCATGGAAGAGTTGCATCCTCAAAGTAGAGTAGACACTAATGAAGTGGATGAAGTAAATCTTTGTGGATTTCATTTGCTGATTGGTCATGGCTAAAAATGAGGGGAAGCAACTGAAAATATTCAGTAATAATTAGAATATGGAATATACAAAGGAGGTATCTAACAAAATTGTAAATTGTCAAAACTAAAATGGAACACAAATATGCTAGACATTAGTGAACTGGAAAGGAAAGGACCGGGCATTATGTCAGAATAAGTTCCAGATGAATGGTGTCACAGTAACTAACAAACGAACCTTTCAAGATCTATCTTGAAATGCAATGCTGTTTGTGAGAGCATGATGTCGATAGGCCTACAAATAAATCAATTTAAAAGAACTTTCTTCAAATTTACAAACAAAAAGCGTTAAAGCCAGTAATGAATACATGGAACAATTCTACCAACCTATTTTGTCTGAAATTAATCAAACATGCAGTCAAGATGTATTGATAATTGTTGGTGTTTAGAATGCAAAGTTGGAAACCAAGATCAGTAGTTAGAAAATATGGCCTTTGTGATATCATATGATAGAATTTTAAGACCAATGAGTTGTTCATTGTATATACCTTTGTCAACAACATAAAAGTCAATTTTACATGTAGACCCTGCTATGTAGCATACACAGGAATCATATTGACTACTTATGAGGAAAGAGAAAAGGGAACTCAATATCAGCCAACACAGGGACAGTGTCTGACTGTGAACAGGCCATTAAATGTTATGGGAGTTCAGTTTGAAATAAATATACCAAACCTGAATTTAGTGAACATATCAAGAATAGATTTGATACTATGAAAATTGCTGTTGGTGAAAAGTGCCATCTAGTAGATCCAAAGCATAGTGACCTCATACAACAAACAATGCATAGTCTTGAAACATCCTCAAATTGCTGTTATGCGTGAACCTATTGTTGCTGCCACTGTGTCAGTGCATCTTATCCAGGACTTCCTCTGTGCACTTGCTTTCTATTTTGTCAAGAATGATGCCCTTCTCCGGAGACTGGTCTTTTCTGACAGAATATCCAAAGTACTTGAGATGATGTCTCAAAATCCAAGTTTCCAAGAGCATTCTGGCTATACTTTCCAAGATAAATTTGTTCGTTATTTTGGTAGTTCAAACAAAAGTCCAACTTCATTATTTTTTTCCAGCACCATAATTCAAATGTATCTATTCATCTCCAGTCTTTGTTGTTCAATGACCAACTTTGATATGCAGCTGAAACGATGAAAAAGTCCATGGCTTGAGTCAGGCACATCTTATTCCTCAAAGTAGCATCCTTGCTTTCAACAATCTAAAGTGTTCTTGTTCAGCAGATTCACCCAATGCAATACTTCATTTAATCTCTTGACTTCTGCTTCCATGAGCATTGATTGTGGATCCAAGAAAGACAAAATCCTTGACAACTTCAATACTTTCTCCATTTTCACCACGTTACCTATGGGTCCAATTTTGATAATTTTGGTGTTCTTTACATTGAGTAGTAATTCTTACTGAAGACTGCAATTTTGATCTTCATCACCAAGTATATCAAGTCCTCCTCACTTTCAGCAAGCAATGTTGTGTCATCTGCACATCAAAGGTTGTTAATAAGCCTTTCTCTAAACTTGATGTTCACATTCTGCTTCATAAATTCCAGTTTCTCTGATTATTTGTTCAGCATAAAGACTGAATAAGTATGATAAGGGGATACAACCATGACATACACGTTTCCTGATTTTAAAGCATGCAGCATTCCCTTGTCCTTTATATACAACAGTCTCTTGATCTGTGTACAGTTTCTGTATGTGCACGGTTATTGGACGTGGAGTGTTGTCAAGGCTATCCTGAGTTTTATATTGTCTACACAGTTGAATGCCTTGGCATAGTCCATAAAATACAAGTAAGCATCTTTCTGGTATGATCTACTCTCAGCCACTATCTAGCTAACTTTAGCAAAGGTGTCCTTTGTTCCACACATCCTTCTCAACCTGGCCTTCATGTCTGGCAATGCCATTTCAATGGACTCCTGAAGCTGTTATTGGGTGATCTTCAGCAAAGTTTACTTAAGTCTGATATTAATGAGATCATTTTGTAACGTGAGCATTCTGTTAGGTCACCTTTGTTTGAATTAGTATGAATATGGATCTCTTCCTGTCAGAGGGCCAAGGAACTAGTCTTCCAAATTTCCTGGCATGGACAAGTGAGTTCTTCCAGTGCTTCATCGGCTTGTTGGAATATTTCAATTGACACTCTTTAAATTCCTGAACTTGGTTTTTGGCTAATGCTTTCCTTGCAGCTTGAACTTTTTTCAGTGCCCTTGGTTCTTTCTCATATGCTACCTCATTAAATGGTAGAATGGTGACTATTTCTTTTTGGAACAGTGACTTTGCGTACTCTTGCCATTTTCTTTGGACCATTCGATATTCTGCCCATAGATCTTTCAAGATTGCAACTCCAAGCTTGAATTGTTTCTTCAGTTTCAGATACAATGAGTGTGTCCTGCCTTCTTAAATGTCTGACTCTCGGTCTTTGAACATGTCATTATAATACTTTGCTTTGTCTCTGGAGCTCTCTTTGGGATTTTCTGTTAACTTTCTGACTCCATCATTTCTTACATTTGCCTTAGAGATTCAACAATTAAGAGCACGTTTCAGAGCCTTTTCTGACATTCACTTTGATCTTTTATCCCTTTCTTGGCTTTTTAATAACCTTTTGCTTTCTTCAGGAATGTTGTTCTAGCTGTCATCCCACAGTTTTTCAGGGCATCTCTCATATGTGCTCAATGCATCAAACCTGTTATTGAGATGATCTGAAAATGCATCTTGTGGACTTGTCATAATTTTTGTCAGCTTTAACCTGAACTTATATATGAAAAATTGATAATATGTGAGCTTCCATATACTTTCTGGTTATTTATACTTGAGCCAATAGCTCACAATAGTGCCTGCTGACCCCAGGTGCCACCATTGGCCCTCCATCTGACCTGCCAACTTTGGATGCACTTCTCTCTCCAGTCACAAGCCTGACATCCTGACTTTGAATTCACAGGCCTCTGGAGCCATCAGTTTGTGGTGACTCAAACAAGTCTTCAGCTTTACACTGTTTGAACCATTGTTTTAATATAGATTTCTTTCTTTATGTACATATTGAAGCACCATTATCTTTGCTTCTCTAGAAAAACAAGTTTAGCATAAGCCTTAAATCCAAATATTGAGATTAATTAAATTCACATTAATGCTATAGTCAGCATTAAAGTATGTCATCCAAGGTAAAACATAATGGATCTCCAAAGTTGTGTGTGATTCCTAAAATGTTGACTCAAACATTGACTCACAAAATGTATATATCGTTATATATTTATCACTAAGTGTGCGCTGCAAGTCCTTTGTCATTTTAATCTAAGTTCCTTTGGCTTTGCTTTAAAATAAACCAATGCTTAGATTTTAGCAATGCAAATTTTAATATATATTAGAAAATATGAATCCTCTAGAAGCACTCACATTAGAAAAAAGAATGTGCAAAAATTCAGTACTGTGTTTTTATATTTTGATGTTTGAAACTTTTAATTGCTTAAATTATTTTAAATCTCTCAGCTTTGAACTGTTTGTATTGCAAAAGAAGCAGTCTTCTTCCTACGTTATGGCTGTTACACAGAAAGTCAGCACCAAGTATCAGTTTTGTAAGTCATAACAGCAAAACAAAAACATGTATTATGAATTAAATACAATATGCTCTGCTAACTGCCACAATGACATAATTTGATCAAGTCTTTAGGACAAATCAAGCAAATCATTTCCAACAACTTCAAAAGCTTTTCGTAATTTCCAGCCCTCTTGATTTTATCTATATTTATGTAGATTATACTTAAAATACATTTAAAGAGGGAAAAAATTCCCATACAGTGTCTCTTAATTTACCACTGAGCATGTTTATCTTCAAATATATTAATCCTTCTATTGAAAATAATTATTTTTAAATATAAAATATATTTTATATAGCAAGTGGATTTTATAGTGCTATAATTTTTTTAATCTCTTGCTTTTAAAGAAAAGTTTCAATATTTTTTATGGTTTGTTACTTTTTATTAATAATATTTTATTTTGGAATAGTTCTAAACCAGCAAAATTATTTAGAGATCATACAGAAAATCCATAAATGCTGAAATGTTTGAAGATGATATGGAGTATCCATTTAATCCATTCCAGTCTTCTTTCATTAGTAAGGTACTTTTATTATAACTAATACACCATAGGAACCAATCAAAATGTTTCAACAACCTGATGAAGTAAATTTTTTCTGAGGATCATCAACAGTAGTTGCAGCAGTACATGCAAAGGGAAATGCCAGAAGTGCAGGTTGGATTCAGAAGAGCACAGACATGGAAGAGGGATATCATTGCTGATGTCTGATGGATCTTGGATGACACTAGAGGATACCAGAAATATGTTTAATTAAAAAGCATTCAACTGTGTGCTTTGTAATAAACTATGGAGAACATTGAGAAGAATGGGAATTCTAGAAGACCTAATTGTGCTCATGTGAAATTTGTACATGAATCTAGAGGTAGTTGTGCAAATAGAACGAGGGAATACTGCATGGTTTAAAGTCAGGAAAGGCGTGTGTCAAGGTTGTAGCCTCTCATCATAATTGTTCAGTCTGTATGCTGAGAAAATTATCAGAGAAGCTGGTTTAACTGAAGAAGATTGTGGCATTAGGATTGAAAGAACACTTTTTAACAACCTGCTGTATTCAATGACACACCTTCTTTGCTGAAAGTGAGGTGGTATCAAGCGAGCACTTGCTGATGAAGATCAAAGGTTGTATTAGAACTCAACGTAAGGAAGACCCAAATCCTTACAAGTAGGACAATTGGTAACATCATGATTAATGGATAAAAAGTTTGAAGTTGTCAAGAATCTTGTCTTACTTGAATCCACAATCGATGCTCATGGAAGCAGTAGTTAAGAGATTGAAAGACGCATTGCATTGAGTAATTCTGCTGCATGAGATCACTTCAAAGTTTTAAAAAGTGAGGATGTTACTTTGAGGACTATGGTGTCCCTGACCCAAGCCATGGTATTCTCCATTGCAACATATGCAAGTGAGAGCTGAACATTGATTAAGGAAGACTGTAGAATAATTGAAGAAAATACCTAGCTATTTCTGATGATCTCATATGCATGTGGAAGTTGCACATTGAATAAGGAGACTTATATACATAAAACTGATACATTTGAATTGTGGTGCAGACAAAGAAGATTGAAAGTATCAGGGGCTGCCAAAAGGACAAACCAACCTTTTTTCCAAGAAGTATGGCCAGAGTGATCCCTATAGTCTGCAAGGAATGCAAGAGTTGTCTTACATACTTTGGATATGTTGTCATGAGAGTTGGACAGGTTAGAGCAGTCTTGGAGAAGGTTACTCTGCTTTGTAAAATAGAGGAGCAGCTAAAAAGTGGAAAGCCCTTAAAGAGATGGACTGACTTTATGCCTGCAACCATGGGTTCTAACATAGAAACAATTGGGAAGATGGTCCAGGACAGAGCAATGCTTCCTTTATGTTGTACCTCAAGTTGTTTTGGTTGGACCTAACTCAAGGCACCTAACAACAGTAATAACAATACATGATTAACAAGTTTATCATTAATAAAATGATGAATTTGTCTAGTTTACAACTAATGGTTTTTTATTCTGTCAGATCCAGCTTTGTTTAAGCGTTGGTAATTGGGAACATTTTCTGGAGTCTCATGTATCCCATTGTAATATTCCTGCCATAGAAAGTTTAGAAACTTGGACCAGTCTTCACTTTCTGGAACTACCAGATGAACAACTACCAAATGATTTATGTTCATCTTGTGAACCTGCTACTCAAGCCCTCTTATCAAATCATTTTTTCAAGTAACTCTGAGTAATTTTAATGGAGTTTTATATCAGGAAGCAAGAACTAGGGAATGGTTGTATTCTTGTTATTTTAATTATATATATTAAATTTTATTTTAATTAAAATTATATTTTATATAAATGATAAAAATATATTTCTAATTCTTGAAAATATATTCAAGGAAAAAATATTTCCTCCATTCCACATTCTACTTTTCCTATCTCAGTTGCACACATATTCCAGATGCACTTTGTTATTTTCTAGACATGCATGAAACTATAAATCTAATTATTTTCTTACCTATTAATTTTAAAGCAAATAAATAAGGCATACTGGCATATCACTAAACCATGTGGCTTTATGTCAACTCATATGTAAATAGTAATTATTTAGAGAGATAGATAGATAGATATTGATAAAAAGATGCATATGTGTATGGATAGAGAGCTAGATAGACAGATCATTGCTAAACTGTTCCCTACATTTTGAATGGAATTCTGAAATGGACCTTAAATTGATTTCCATTCTATTTTTCAAGTACCAGTTTCAAATATATTGCTTCAATTTATTCCTATAATTTAAAACAAATGTTACAAATTTCAGTGGTTCTGAACCTACTTTTCAGTGATAAATAAGGATCAGTTTTGTACGTGAAAATCCATTCAGCTGAAGCATATGCAGATTCAAGACAAGACCAAATTGAGATTCTTACTCATGTGAGATTCATACCAAATGCTACCTCCTGTTGTACAATGAGCTTCAGACATTTTAGTCAAATGGAAGTCATGGTTTGTGCCTAATAATAGAAAAATATATATAGAAGTTCATCTGAAGAATTTTTCTAAAGAGGAGTAAATGCATTCCATTAGAATAAAAAGAAAAAGATGGAGTTTGGTGGGGGTTTTTTTTCTTAACAGAAAAGACTGGTGGGAGACATGTTACTTTACAAATATAGTTATAAAGATGCTACATTCAAGCTGGATTCAGAAGAGTATGTACAATGAAGAATATCACTGCTGATGTTAGCTCTTTCTTGCGAGAAAGCAGAAAACATCAGAAATATGTTTATCTGTGTTTTATTGAATATGTGAAGTCATTCGATAGTGTTTATCATAACAAATTATAGATAATGTTATGAAGAATGGGAATTCCAGAACACTGAATGGTGTCCATGAAAAATCGATAGCTTCAACCTAGAATTGACATGATGGCAGTACATGTTTTTAATGGATTACCAAGAGGAGATTGTTGAACAGAGTCAGGAGATACTGCATGCTTTAATATCAAGAGAAGTACATATCAGGTACATATCCTTGAATCATACCTATTTAATATATATTTGAGAAAATGATTTAAGAAGCTGGTCAATATGAAAAAATCAATTACCATCAGTATTGAGGAAAACAATTAACCTGCAAAGTACAGATCACAAAACCTACTAGCTGAAAGTGAAGAGTACTTGAAGAATTCACTGAAGAACATCAAAGTTTATAGTCTTCAGTATGGGTTAATTTTCAACATAAAGAAAACTGAAATCAAGTTTGATTAACAACTAACATCATGATAAATGGAGAAAAGATTGACATTGATAAGGACTTCATTTTACTATTGTATACCGTCAATGCCCATGGAAGCAGCAATCAAAAACACAATCAATATGTATCGTTTTGGAAAAGTATAATAGGAAAGACCCCTTTAAAGTGTGGAAAATAAAATAATAACACTTGAAGGACTGAGATTTGCCTGACCCAAGTCATGGTATTTTCTATCAGAATACGTGCATGGAAAAGCTGGGGAATAAATAAGAAAGACCAAAAGGAGAACTAAGACTAAATTGTGGTGTTGATAAATAATATTGAAGATACCATAGATTACCAGAAAAAGCAAGGTGCCCAGCTGTTGTTGTGTTACACATTTGGTTGCTATCCACCACATTAGCAGTTGGGATCCACCAGCCTCTCCATTGGAGAAAGACCAGGCTTTCTACTCCTCTATAAAACTATAGTCTCATAAACCCACAGGGACAGTTCTATCCTGTTCTATAGATATGCTAGGAGTATGAATCAACTTGATGGCAGTGAATTTCATTTTGGTTTATCATAAGATCAAAGCATTCATCTTTGAAGATGTACAGTGAAAATTTCTCCTAGAAGCAAGCTTGGAAACATTTTGTCTCAAGAACTTTGGTGAACATATTATCAGGAGGTACCACTCTCTGACAAAGGGCATTGTGATAGTTAGGTTTGTGTCACTTTGGTGTGGCCACGATCCTCAGTAGTATGGCAATAAGTTCTCCCCCATAATGTGGCTTAACATAATACAGAAAGTGGCTGTGGAAATATTACAGTGGATTGAAATTATTTACTCGGGTTAACAGAATCACGGTATCTCCTTGGGGGTGTGGCGTACATTGTATGTATTAACAGATGATGTGGAGAACTTCTATCCCTTCTCCATTTCCCCCTGATGTTCTGGATCCTTTATCTGGCTTTTTGCGATGTGGGACAGCCATCCACCATATTGTCTGCTGACCACGGGAGCCATCAGAGCCTAACATCTGACCTGTCTTTCTGGTTCTGCACCTGCCAGCCATGGTTTCCCTTCTGTGTCCTCATGTTTTGTTTTCCTACTTCATGAGGTTCATTTTCTTGCTTCTTAATTCTCCAGCCCTGGCAGCTGTATAATTTGAGAAAGGCAAACAACTTAGCATCTAAGATAGTTTGTTGTGCCAGCCTGGCCGATAAACACAAGTAGGATTAACTGAAGGGCAGAGAAATAAATGGCTCAGTGAGCCTCACCTTTCTTGTTTCTTGCTCTTTGATCATCAGACCGATCATCGGACCAGTGTGCGGCTGCCTTGCTTGTTCTGTGCCTCAGTTTACAGGTTACACTACCTGTGGGAAGCCTAGCCTGTGAACTGTGTCGCTGTAAGTTGAGGTCCCTTTAAGACATCTCTGGAGCTGGGGACTGGCAGTTGGTGACCTGGCTGACAGTTGATGACCTGCCTTGTGATTGGCTGCTGTGCTGAGATTGCCTAGCCCTCTCTATATATACAGGAAGACCTGGCAGCAGACTAGTCTGAAAGGACTGCTAGTGTTTCACAGCTCTCTCTCATGGGAGTGAGTTGCACTGAGCCATTTGTACTGCTTTATAATTTAACGGTTCATGTCTTGTGCTATATATCTAATTATCTTTATAAATAAATATATTAAATTATCAGCAATTTGGTTTTATCTCTTTAGAGAACCCTGTCTAACACAGCATCTGACCCATGGACTTGACCCGGTGTGGCCTTGCATGTTTTGCATGTGGGCAGCTCTCGCTATAAAGTTCATTCTTATATTTGTGTCACTGGCTTTGCTTGTCTATAGAACAGCCTAATAGAGACATCATACTTGGTAAAGTAGAACAGCGGAAAAAAAAAAAAAAAAAGACCTCAAAGACATGGATTGACCATGGCTCAGAAAATTGACCAGGACAGCAATAATTGTGAGCATGGCACAACACCAGACAATGTGCTGTTCATTTGAACATGGGGTTGCTTTGAATTAAAATGGACTTAAAACACGTACCAGCAATGCCCGTTCATCAGAATTTTGAGACAATTCATATCAATTTTTTTTAACTTGGATACTATAAATTTCCATTATAATTCAAATATGTTATGTAATAAATATGCACAAGTTGGGTCTTAAAACTAAACCTATTTTATTTATATGTGGCTGCCTATACACTCATTGGAAACCATGCAGATACTGTATTTTATGTAACCCACTGAGTCAAAACTGAATTCACTGACACGATTCTCTCCTTGATGACAAAACATGTTTAACTAATTTAACAGTTGATCTTCTTGGACCATAGGTCCAATAGAGTTCTTGATCTATTCACCATGGTAATTAAAAATTGTCTAGAGTCAATGCATTGAAAATTCTGCAATTTATCAAACTTGAGACACTGTTTACAATCCATCAGTAACAGAAATATTAGAATCCAGGTCATCTTATGCCAATTATGTGCAAAATGATAGCTCCAGGTCGTGGCACTGCTCGAGGCTGAACTGGACATGCTTTGTATCTCTACTCTCTCTTTCCTTGTTTCCGCTTGCTTTTCTTCTTTTTAAACTTGCTTGGCCAAAAAGGTTGCTTTATCACCTGTCCTTGTCTTAAATTTCAAGTTACAAAGCTGGCCTCTTGTCAATTCACCATGAAAACAAAGTATTAACATAAAGATAAATGAATGTGAAATCATTTAATAGGAAACGATGCTCATTTTATAAGCAAACTTCTCATCCACACACCTACTCTAATTTTGAGGCAAAAGCCATATATTTGCACCCATATGTAGAATAAATGTGAATGTCATAGTTATAAATGTACAATTAATAGCTTTGTATTGATAACCAATAGCTGATAAAACTCATGGGTATAGTGTTAATTTCTGGGTATAATATTTTGTCTCTTTGCCTTTTAATTTAAGGTGCGGCTATTTTAGTCAATATACAAATGCATGTTATTTTATTATCCAATCTGCCCTGTCTTTTGACTGATGCATATAATCCATTGACATTTAATGCGTTGACATTCAGTGTCATTAGTGATATATGTGGATTTGTTGCTGTCATTTTGCTGTATTTTTGCTTCTTTCCTTGGTATGTGGTTTCATGGGTGTGTTTGTTCCTCTATTTCTGTGTGGTTTGAATGCTGCTTTCATGGTCTTGGTTTCTGGAGGGTCGAGTGCTGCATGATGCTTTCAAGTCTGTCTGCTGTTGCTATTGACTCTCTGTCCAGAGTGATGCAGTTAAGATGTTTGGAATGCTGGTCCTGTTTTCAAGAATTCTTTTAGTTTTTCCTTGTATGGAAATACCTTTATTTCTCCCTTGTGTTTAATGGAATATATTCTATTGTTGGTATGATATGTTATGATTTTTATTTTTCCTCCTCCTTTTAGATACTAGTGAAATTTTCTTCCATAATTTCCCATACCATTTTCTCTATATATTTTTTGTTGTTGATTCTTTCTACAAGATCCCAAGGAAATGTAAGTTGTTTTGCTGGCTGGTATCCCACATAATTCTCAGGCTTTCTTTGGATCCCTTTTGTTTTTGTTGTTGAGTATTTCTCTTTTTGATTGTAGCTCAATGGATTGTCTTCAAGTCTACTGATTTGATTTTCCTCTTCCTCCACTCTATTCCTCAGGCCTTTCACTATATTGCCTTATTCTGTTATCTCATTGTTTATCTTCTGGGATATTAAGGAGTTTGGGCTGTTCAGTTTTTTCTGAATGTTCCCCACAGCTCTTCTGATTTATGTTTCTTTTTAAGAGTGTGCCACTGGGTTTGAGTGGTGTTCAGTAGTTTTTCGGTGATTTCAGTTGTTCATTTTTCCTGATTTGTGAGTGTGTGTGTGTGTGTTTGACTGTTATTTACTCACATTATGGTGCAGCTATTAGTGATGAGTGAGCTGCTTGGGTGTGTAGATGTAGTTTGGCTTATCTAGTGACATAGGAGAGATCTAACAGCTGAAAAACATACAATGATGAAATGAAAAATGGGGAAGGGACGGGGAAGTGGAGAAAGTGGAGAGGCTAAGAAAGTGAATAAAATAAAAATGATAGTAGTAACAAGCGCTGTCTGGATGACCAATATATTTGTAAAAATAATGGGGAAATGTATTTTAAGAGGGACAATCAGAATTAATGGTTTCATGGAAATATATTTTACTAGGAAAAAGAGGGGGACTAGAAAGAGCTGATTAGTGATAGTTGTACAAAATTGTAAACAAATAGACCAGAAGAAGATAATTTGTGTACATATGCATTTATGAGAGTAAATATAATTTTTAAAGAAATGAAAAAAATAGAGATGAAAGGAAAAAGAAAGAAAGGGAAGAAGTATTTTAAAACAGAAAGAAAACAATTAGAAAATGGAAGGCAAAAAGTTGTTGAGGTGCAGGGAAGGAGACGCAGAAGGGCAAAAGACTGGGGTGTGGGTTGAGTGGAGGGGGACTGGAATACTATTGCCATGGCAGCATGACAGTGAATGGATCTGTGCCCTCAAAGAAAAATTAAAATAAAAGCCATTATTTGGGTGGGCGGACTGAGTCTGTGGACCTGCCTGCTTTGCCTGCATGGTATCTGTATTCTCAGGAGGGTGAGAAGTATTATAATAGAACACAAATACAAAACCGAAGAAAAGAAAAGAAAAAATGAAACCGCTTAAGAGTGGGGATTTAGTGCTGGTATTTTACGTATCCATGTGTCATGTGGGTACCTGGGGAGGAGACCATTGGAAAACACAAGAAAGAAGAAAATATTGTGAAAATTGTAACTTTGGTATTAAGAATTCTGCACCAAGCTGCTCATGTGGTCTACCATCCATGCAAAACCTTCGAGGCCAGCAAAATAAGATGTTGACTGTCTAGGATGCCTTTGGGACCAGAGCACATGACCGTGCTGTGGAGGAGTGGGGCACACAGCAGTGGTTCATGCCGCTACTCAGCAGTAAAAAGAAGACTGACAACAGAGGTTGCTGCTCCCAATGTTTGAGAAAATTTGGTCTACATAGGTTTTAAGTTGATTTATCACTTTCAGGAAGTGCAGGATATCGCCACTAGTAGAAACTATCCATTCGCTGTTGAGATCTTCCTGTACTTGCTTTCTGTAAGACATGATAAAAAATGAAAATGAAATGAAATTTTTTTAAAGTACACTTTAATTATATTTTTATATAAACTACATTTCTAAATGCTTATTTGATGTAATACTGTAAAAAATATTTAGTCTTAATAAAGAAAATGCTATGCTTTAGATTCAAGATATTTTATTGTGATGAATGTTTAATAAGGAATTCAAAGATGGAGTATGATTTGATAATAGGTATTTGATGGACTGGTCATAAACATTGTAGGATACCTGGCTTCCTACTAAGCATAGCAAGTGGATCTTCACAAACATTGTTACCACAAAAACACCCTCACAAATTTCTGAAACTCCTAGGTTTCTTACAAATTTCTTAAACTCCTAGGTTTCTGTTCTGGAGAGATCCTTGTAAAGGGCATCATAGTTTTCTAAAAGTCATTGAATGAGATAGGCAATGACAGGAGGTTATTGAGCAAAGATAAGAACAAAGAAGAACACTTGTGAGGATGGCACTGGACCTGGCAGGGCTTCCTTCTCTACATTGGGTTGCTATGAGTAGTCACTGGCTTGGGGGAAACTAACAACATCACTGAGCAAAGAAGCACATTATCTTACTGATTTTTGATAGGATTTCTAGGCTATACTGATGTGGCAGTTATATAATATCCTGTCAACTTGAGCAAAGGGGTGAAGTCTAGCCTGCCAATCATGTTATAGTCAATGGTGCCTCTGTGTGGGCAGGGTATTCTCCTGAGGATTATGGGATTTCCACTCTTCTCCCTCTCTGCATTCCCTTTCCTGTTTTTGAGACACTCACAGAGCTGGAGGAGACATGTGGAGACCTGTGCCAGGGTTGAGGTGCTTCCTCTGCCACTGGATCCACAAGACATTCTACCCACCGGCCTGTGGTCTTCCTGCATTTGACATCACTTCATGTGCTATGTGAGTCTAAAGAGGAATTTATAGATGAGTGCCTGGCATATGGGCTAATATCAGACTTATCTGAAATGGGCTGAGATGTGTTCTCAATATACAAATACTCTTTTATATAAAGCTCTTTCTAATACACATATGAGTGTCTATGAATTTGTTTCTCTAGTCAACCAGGACTAACACAGCTGATAAGAACAGTTAGATAGATATGGTATGCTTTTATTCTTTATAACTAATTTTAGAATAATTATTAACATATAATCAATAACTAATTTTAATTATAAATTTTGATAAATTTGACATTTTGGATACTTGTGAATTAGTTATCCAAATGAAGATATAAAAATATCCTTTACCCCAAAAGTTTATGCCTGTAATCTACCACTTATATCCCTTCTCTCTTCTGTTCTTATTTTCAGGTAACTCCTCATAATTTTACATGTCACTAATATTAATTTGATTTTTTGAGATGTATAGAAACAAATATATAAATAAACATATATATACACAGATACACACGTATATATGTAGTAATGTTATCCCTCTGTGATTTAAAAATAAAAACTTTGATCTTTAGTTATTTCCAATTAATAGCAACCTAATAAACTCAAAGTAATACTGTTCCATAGACTTCCAAGGACATAGTTCATATGAAAGGAGGCTGATGCATTATCTTTCTCACAGACAGTTTCTGGTGGGTTCAAACCTCATACTAATAATGCACTTAACCACTCTGCAACTAAGGCTCCTTTTGTCTAGCTTATTGAATAAAAATCTATTAAATGATATACTGCCATTTGATTTCCATTAGCTCTTGATGGAGAATGAGATTGTTTTTTATTATAAATTTAGGCACTAAAAACAGATCTACTAAAACATTTACAAACAAGTTTCAGCATGCACATATGAATTTCATTTGGATAAATGTCTAAGAGTGGGATAGATTGATCATGTGGTACTGTATACTTAATTCTTTGAAAACCCCAAGCAGATGTTCAAAGCAAACTTACCATGCTTTATTTCCACCAGCAGTATATAAAAAGGGAATTCCTCCTACAACATATCTAATATTTGCTTTGTCTTCATTTCTTTTTAAAATTTCATACATTGTTTGAAATTTATTGTCTCCCCAAAAAGGGTATTTTCAAGTCATAATCCCTGAGCTCTGTCAATTTGGGGGAGAAATAGGGTTTGTTGAAAATATCAATTTAAATTAAGGAGGTCATTCCTACAAGATTGGTATTTTATAAAAGAGGAAGATGGATATTGAGACAGAGTTAGATAGCAGAAAAGCACTGAGTGAAGATCTATCTAGAAGCAAAAGATGCCATCAAGAAGACTGTAGCTATCAGAAGCTGTAAGCAACAAAACCTGGATCCCTTGCATTGTAGTGGTTACATGTTAAGCTATGAACAGAAAGGTGAGCAGGAGAAACCTGAGGCTTCCTATTCCCATAAAGAATTATAGTCTCAGAAACCTCAGGCACATTTCCACCTGTCCTCTAGGTTCTCCATAAGATTTGATGGCAAAGATATTCCCTTAGGGGAGAAAGAGATAAGCACTGTTAATTCAGAGGCCTGAATTCAGTCCCCAGAACTTCAAGAAAATTCAATTCTGTTCTCTAATGTCACTATTTTGCAGTATTTTGATTTGGTAACCTTATAAAACTAATACAGACATTCTACTAAGTGTGGCATGTTTTCTGTTTATTTTCATTTGTATTTTACATATAACTCACATCACACAATTAATATTTCTTCAGGTCACATACATCACAGAAGATCTTCATTATAAATTATTTGTGTAAAGCATGGCAATCAAATATAATGCTCTTAATTTTCACTTAAAATTTAAAAGCAATATAGTTCATTTTAAAACTAATTTTTCACTATATGAAACATCATTAAAATGAAAACATCATTAAAATGGCAATGAATATACATCAGGATACATATGTTGAACATAGAATTTTGTGAGCCCAAAGGTGACACCCATTTTTCAAAACTCATACCTATTTTTTTTTTGCTGTATAGAGTATATAGGACATCTTCCTAAGTAATGATATTTTACTCCACACAACATTGTTAGAAGGATGGATATTAAGTATCATATAAGTATGACAAAAACTTGGGCAAAAGAGTTTTAGTGCTTATGTGGTGAAAAGAAGAAATATCACTTTTGGTCTAGCTTCTGCTAGTAGTATGTGTCCTCTCTTGATAGCTCCAGGATGTATACTTTTCAGAAGTCTTATACACCTGGTGTTTTCAGTCCCCACTTCTATAAACTCTCTCATTCTTAGCACAGTAGACTCATGATCCTGGGCATTATAAAATACAATTGTTAAAATAGTGATTTCCCAAATGGGCAAAACAAGTGGCACCACATAAATATTTTATGTTCTCTGTTGTCCTCTATCATTACCACCTCATTGTAAGGAAACACCTCGGGATATAAGACAACTTCCCTCACCATGGTTAACAAAACAAGTGGCACCGTGCTATAGTACAGCTTAAGTCCAACAGGACTAAATTAATACATCTTCTTCTTAAATACTTCTTAGCTATTATAGCCCACTTATTAGCCCTGAATAAGACTATCAGATTAAAAAAATAAAAATATTTATAAAATTTAAACACCTAGTATTTAAATAGCTAATGTAAAGGAAGCTGACTCTTGGTGCTATCTGAAAACAGCACACACAGAAAAATGTAATGTCTTATGGGATTCAACTTAAACATGTGATATCTACATATAATGAACTGTGGGAGACTTCAGTACATAAATTTGACTTTCTATGATCCTTCTAATACAGCAATTCTTAAACATTTAGTCTCAGGTCACATTTTCAATATTCAAATTCATGGAGAACTCACAAGACCTTTGAATCTGTATAGATAATATCTAG
Source organism: Echinops telfairi (assembly GCF_000313985.2). Classification (NCBI taxonomy): domain Eukaryota; kingdom Metazoa; phylum Chordata; class Mammalia; order Afrosoricida; family Tenrecidae; genus Echinops; species Echinops telfairi. Next base: position 3,756,524 of record NW_022106084.1, read on the forward strand.
TAGCATTAGCATACTAATATTAAAATTAGAAATTTAAGAAAATGAATTACTTATTAATTCACTTAAAAACAATAATAAATCCAATACATAATAATGTAAATGACACTATATATTTTAAATATCAGCCTGCTTTATCAAACTGAGTATTTAATGAAAAGAAATCATATTATCTTATGAGTTTTTAAATGTCATATCTTAATAGACATTAATTCAGTCCTCATTTCTGTTCATTTAATATGTAATTTTAGTTGAAGCATGTGAAGAAAACTTAATCTCATATAAATAAGTAATTAGGAAAATGAGGGACAGCAATTGGGGGTATTCCTTCATTTCTAACAAAATTGAATCCATATTGCTGGATCATAAAGTTGAAACTACAATCATATTAACAAACTTTGGGTAGTCTACATCAATCCAATAGCCTGCTGTACATTTTGAATAAATCAAATACATTTTGGTTTTGTACTATCTTGAATTCATTGCTTGCTTTAAAAAAATGGCTCACTGAGAAATACAGTCTTCCAAATTTTGACACATAATAAATATTTTAAAATCACATTTATAAATAATGCCATAAAAATCAATTTCTAAGTATCAGAAACTGTCAAGCTTAGAGTAAAAGATACATGTTTTCCAAAATTACAATTTTAGTTCAAATGTTCAGCTTTCATTATTGATAACAAATACTGCCATGTATTATTCTGTGCCAATCTTACATCATATTTTTTTTAACACCAGGCAAATACTAAAGTTTAAATAATAATAATTTATTTGCTTGCATTTCTCAAGTGAAAATTGTGTTCCATGGTTAGGGTGGGTGAGGAGTGGGGAATGTATATTATTGCAACTGATATTTCAAAATATTTTAAAAGTTTACATCCTTGAAACAATATCACAATTTAGTACTCAACATAAGAGCATTATTCAAATTTACTATATAATTACACAGAATAGGAACAATGCATATAATCAATGGTATTGGTCTAATAAATTCAGCAATTTTTACAGTTTCATTTAGGACATGCATACATAAACTAGAGTTATTTATTTTATTGTAAATGTAGACAATGAAGAATATTGAGATGTAATAGATTAATATGGCTCTTTTATCCATACTTTTTTGTGTAAAGTATTATAAATTCTAGTCTTCATGTCTGTGGTTGTAATTCATTTTAGAAGAAATTCTCTTATGCTAACCGTTAGGATTAAAGTTCTGTGAAATCAACACTTTAGTAAAGAAACCCTGGTGTCTTAGTGGTTATGGGTTGGGCTGCGATTCTGTAAACAGTTTACAATTTCAGAAACTGATAGGCACAATTTTCCCTGTACTATAGGGTTACTATGAGTCACTATTGACTGAATAGCAGTGAGGTTTTTAGAGGTTTTTTTTTTTCTTGTCATTTGTTTGTTTTGTTTTTAAGTAGAATGTGTGCCTCAAATCATCTGTAGTGGAGCATGTTTGAGATCTGTGTTATGAAATGACAGAGGTTGCAACTGGAGACACCCAAGGCTGAAAACTGGAGGCCACAGGGCAGAACAGTCGAGCCAGGTTGAGAGTATGAGGCTGTGAGAGCCACAGGCTGGCTCCCTCGTTCACTGAAGTATAAATCAAGGGGCAGTACTGCTGAGAGGTGGAGGACTAGAGAGAGCCTTGGCTCCTAACTAAGGAAAGGCATTGCTGTAAGCAAAGGACTCTGTCCTGACTATTTACTAATCCTGACTTGTGTAACCTTTAACTACATTAGTGAACCCTCGCTTGATTATGTATATTATCTGTGCATTATTGAGCCCAGCAGAGAAACAGAGTGCTGTGTGAGGAACAGTGATGAAGGAAGAGAAGTGGGGGCATGAGCTGATCTCTGCCCCGTGGAAATAGGGCTGTTTGTTAAAACACATCGACTACATGTTAAGTTTAGTGACACCTTTTCAGAGAAACACAATTGAAAATTTTATTCCAACACTCTTTTAATACACGCTGTTATAAATATTATAAATTATGATATTTTTTTATACACAAGTGAAATGAAACTAAACCAGATAAAAAGTTGACAATAAAAAATGAAAATTTTAAAATCCTATTTATACTGGGAAATCATAAGTAGATAGTGACAAAGACAAAAACAGGAAAACATCTGAGCAGTGATACCAAAAGTTCATTTTGAAGAAGAAACTGACCTGGCAGAATTACTAATCAAAAATATATGAGTGTTCTCCAAACAAAATGGAATTTAAGTACAAATTAACGAGAGAAAAAAAAAAAGAGAGATTAACAAATACGTAGATTCAAAAATATGCATCCCTAAAGAGCCAATGAATCAAAGAAAAAATGACAAAACTAGAAAATTTTGTACATTGAGATTACGAAATACAGATCTAAGTTATGGAGCACAACTAGAATTGTTATGAGAAAAATAAATGTATAACCGTGTTAGGTGCATAATTTCATGTCATCTTGATATATACAAGTATAGGGCTGGAGTCTAGCCAGTCAATACAGATCACAGCCAGATGGTAATTTCTTGTGGGTGTGACCTTCTCATAAGAAAGGTCCGGAACCGATTACAAGGAACTATATGTGACCTCCTCCCTGGGGGATAGACAAC
>NW_022106084.1:3760308-3761617 GCF_000313985.2 Echinops telfairi
AAATTTTCTCTCCTTCACTTTCTCTTTTTCTTTCTTTCTTTGTGTTCTTCTTTCCCATTTTCTTCTTTTCTCTGCTTCTCCTAGCTCTTCTCCCTTTCCTGCTACAGTCAAAGCAGATTCAGTTATCACTTTTTGTTGCTTGTTTCCTTCTATTTATTTTTTTACTCTTTTCACTTTTGTTTAATCAGTGCATTGTAGGTGTGTGTGAGTGGGTGTTAGTTTGCTTGGCATTGTTGCTCCGGTCTTTGTTTTCTTCTTTCACTCTTTTTCTCCTCCTTTCACTCTATTTCCTGTCATAAGCCACTAGCGGCCTCCAGGCTACTTCCCTACACCTAGGGAGACCCTGAAGGCCCAACTGGGGGAGTTCCAACCCGCATTTATTGGGCTTGCAAGCAGCGGGGAAAATCACAACAGTCCTCTTTCATACACTAAGCAGCAGGGTGCTCTCCTCTGAAAACAGCGGGGGCATGCAAAGCCTAAACCCCAAGGCCCTACAAGTGATGGGGAAAATGCCTGACCACCACTGCAGGGGGCCCAAGCCACTGCGGGGACATCTACCAAACCCCCAAGTTGATCTCTCTGTCTATGGTAATTCCGTCTGCCAGCTGCAGAGCTCTACACCGATAAGGGTATACCTACATGCCCTCCTCGACACTACAGTTGCAGAGGGAAACACCACAGGCCACCCAAAGTGCTCTAAGCACCGTGAGACCTACTTAAAAATCAGCCAGTGAAGCGATGCCCTCATGGGACCACAACAACCCGACCAGCATCACATGAGAGGACGATCCAACTCACATTCAAAATAATGGAATATTGGACAGCTAAGGTAAGAGTGAAACCACAGGATGATATAGCGATATCCTGACCTTTCAGTACAAGCACTCATACGAGTCCCCCAAGAGAGAGCCCAGTGCTCTTCGACTCAGCAAAATGGATCCAGGCTCCTCTAAAACAACACGTAAAGAGCAACCAGTTCTAAAAGCTTCAACGAAAAAGCAGGAGAAACAGAAGATAATGCTGGGAGAACTCATGAACCTATCAATAGGCAAAGAAGCAGCAGATATTGACCTGCCACAAGAGCAAATTTTCAGAACGCCGCTTGGAGTCATAACAGACATGAAAGAAGAAATGCAGAAAAAAGATGAAATGATATAGGAGATAAAGGCAACACAATAAAAGGGAAATACAAGAGTTAAGGATGAAATAACAAAATCCAGTGTCAAATTGACAGACCTGGCTATGAGACTTGAGAAGGCAGAGAATCACACTAGTGACCTAGAGGATAACCAAGCAGACCTCAGCAAAC
>NW_022106084.1:3762689-3763990 GCF_000313985.2 Echinops telfairi
ATATAATGCTCAAGGGAACCAGTGAGGATACTAAACATATGCGCCTCATGAGAGACCTGCGAAATTTGTAAATCAAACACTCCAAAATATGAAAAAAGAAATCACAGGCTCAACAATTATAATTGGTGACTTTAATAGACCACACTCTGAAAAAAAGTAGATTATTGGGAAGGAAACTCAATGAGGCTACTGATCTAAATAGTACAATTGTAAGACTTAACTTGATAGATATTTTCAGAGGTTTCCACCCACAAGCAAATAAATTTACATTGTTTTCAAGCTCACATGGTACATATTCAAAAATAAACCACATGCTGGGACACAAGTCAAACTTGATTAAATTCAAGCACATAGAGATTTTACAGACATCTCTCTCAGATCACTGTGCAATAAGGCTGGAAATTAACCGAAGGACGGTGAAGAAAACAAGAGCAAACATTGGAGGAAGAACAATTTTCTATTGCAAAAGAAGTGGGTATTGACACAGATCAGAGATGAAATCAGGAAGTTTCTAGAAACCAATGAGAATGAAAATACGACGTACCCAAACCTGTGGCATACGGCAAAGGCATTTATCAGAGGAAGGCTGACAGCAAAAAAATGCACACATGAAAAAAGAAGAAAGACTCGTGGATGATATGCTGACACAAAACTTACACCAATTAGAGCAGAGTCAACAGAACAACCATACTAATAGCAAGAGGATAGATATAATAAAAATCAGAGCTGAGATACAGAAGAGGGAAAACAAGGGAAAAATTAATGCCACTAAAAGTTGGTTCTTTGAAAGAATCAACAGAATTGATAGACCTCTGGCAAACCTAACTAAAGAAAAGAAGGAACAAATGACATTTGCAAGGATGAGGGATTAAACAGGGGACATTGCAATGGAACCTAATGAAATCAAAAGGATAATTACACAGTACTATGAAGGTCTATACTCAAGTGAATTCAATTCGTTATTTGGAAGTCATGGGCAAATATTTGGAAACACAACCTCTCTAGACTATCCCAGATAGATGTCAAGAACCTCAACAGACCCATAGCAATGGAAGAAATAGACAAGGTAATCAAGGGATTACCAACAAAAAATCCCCTGGGCCTGATGGCTTCACAGGAGTATTCTACCAAACATTCAGGGAATAACTGACAACAATCCTACAAAAACTCTTCCAGAACAGAGAAAAAGATGGAAAACTCGCAAACTCGCTCTATGAAGCTAGTATAACTCTGATACCTAAAGCAGGCAAAGATGCCACAAGAATTGAGAACTAAAGACCAATATCCCTAATGAACATTGA
>NW_022106084.1:3768126-3771431 GCF_000313985.2 Echinops telfairi
ATGATGATGGCAACATATGTACAAATGTGCTTGAAACAATGGATGGATGGATGGATTGTGATAAGAATTATATCAGGCCCCAGTAAAATGATTTAAAAAAAGAGAAAGGTCCTGGTAACCTCGTCCTCGCTCTCTGTTTTCACTTTCCTGCTGTGGAGCCACTCTGGACCTGCAAGAGCCCTGGAGATGTGTCCTTAGCCATTGGATCCACAAGACTTTGCACCAACTGGCCTGTGATCTTCCTGTATTCTGATTATTGCCTGTGACTGCATAAGTCTGAAGAGGAACTAATGGACTAGTATTGGACTTAAAGATTTGATTTGGCCCGGCCTCAGATGTTTGCTTGATATAGAATTATTTCTTGATATAAAGTTCTCTGTCATACATATATGAGAGTTACTGAATTTGTTTCTCTAGTCAAACTGGCCTAACACAATAACTATCAGTGCCTATGTTAAAAAAAAAGAAATCAATAACCTATGTTCTAACTTAGAAATATAATTAAAGTCATTACTGAACATTTTTATTAATTATAATGAAATATTATAGCAAAAGTATGACAACAAATGAGATAACTAGATGTAATTGATAGATTTCAAGAAAAATAAATAGTAATGGAATTTTCTCAAGAGGGAACCCACATTTTGAATAGTCTTGCAGGCTTTATACAAGTTGGAACAAGCTCAATGGCAGTGAGTTTATGAGGGAACATATTGACATAAAATTAGTAAGCTAAAAGCTTCCCACAAAGAAAACTATAGGCCCACATGGCTTCACTGTTGACTTTTATCACATAGTAAAAGAAAAATATTATCAAATTTTCAAAAATGTTTTTAAATTTATAGGAACAGGAAATATAACCTTATTCATTATTTGAGTCAATAGCACACTGATACAACTCTCAGTCTATGAAATCACCAGATAAGAGTAATATCACCTCATATATCTAAAGGATATTTGCAAATAACTTCCAGGGAACTCTAACATTTCATAGTCAATAATACACAGTAAAGATAGTTTGATTGAGATTTATTCCAAGAATTCAAAATGGATTTAACTCTTGGAAAAAAAATTATATCATTAGCATGAAGGACAAAACAACATGATAATATCAAGAGATAATGAATAAAAAATAATTCACAAAATCTAAAATTCCTTTATAGTAAAAGATATTTAAAAACATGATGTTATTTTATATTGTCACTATGATGTTTCCATAATATACCTTTTATCATTCTTTTAAATTTTCATACACAAAATCATTTATTATAATCCTCACTATAGCCTTGTAAAAGATAGACTACTATTTTACATAGCATACAATTCACTCATTTAACATATACACTTAAAAATATATTCACACTTTCTAAAAAAGACTGCAAAAATAAAACATAAGTGCCATGCTTAAAGGTGAAAGAATTATTGTTGGCCCACAAAGGCTTGGAAGATAATAAAGGTATCTGTATTTATCAATTCTATTCAACAATATACTATGTATTATATCTGGGTAAATCAAGCAAAAGAGAAAGAAAGAAACAAGTCATTCATTTTATGATGAGAGAAAAATTGATAAAAATAAGTAAGATCTCTGGAATTTTTTTCTTTCATCCAAAATCCAAATGAAATGAGAAATGATACCCTTCATTCATGTGTCTTTTCAAAATATCGTGTAAACTTTGGATAGTTTCCTGTTTTTGTTTAACCACAGTCATTTAAAAATTATCAACAATGAATATGTCTTAGGTTCGCTAAGGTGATAATATGGTATTGTTTGATAATTCCCATACATTGGTGGGATTATAAAATACTATAAGAAATTTTGCAATAGTTTAGTTAATTTTGAAAATTTGGTCATTGTTGTCAGGTACTATTAAGATTAATAGAATAAAACATCTTCTGATGTTTGAACCCATCGTTGCAGCCACTGTGTCAATCCATCTCATTGTGGGCATTTCCCTCTTTCACTATCGTTCCACTTTACCACCCACGATGTCCTTCTTCAGGGACTTGCCTCTCCTGAGAATATGTGAAAAGTATGTGAAAGGGTAACTGAACATCCACACCTCTAAGGAACATTCTGTTTGAACGTCCAAGACAGATTTGTTTGTTCTTATAGCAGTCCAGGGTACATTCAATATTATTCCCCAACACCAAAGTTCAAATGCATCTATTTTCTCCAGTCTTCCTTATTCATTGTCAAACTTTCACATGCATATGAGGCAATTAAAAATACCATAGGCTTGGTCAGGCACACCTTAGTTCTCAAAGTAGCATCCTTCCTTTTCAATATTTTAAACAGGTCTTCTGCAATGTATCCTTTGATATATTCACGCTGCTTCCATAAGATTTGATTGTGGATCCAAGCAAGATGAAATCCTTGACAATTGCAATCTTTTCTCCATATACCATGATGGTATCCATTGGTCCACTTATGAAGATTTATATTTTCTTTTCATTGAGTTATGATCCATACTGAAGGCTGAAATTTTGATTTTCATCAGTAAAATGTTTCACGTCCTCCTCATTTTCAGCAAGCAAAATCGTGTCATCAGAAAATCAAAGATTGTTAGTAAATCTTTCTCCAGTCCTGATGCTGCTTTCTTATTCATATAATGCAGCTTTTCTGATGGCTTGCTCAGTGTGGAGACCGAATCAGTATGTTGAAAAGATACAACCCTCTCACACAGCTTTCATGATTTTAAATCCATGCAAGATTCCCATTTCGGTTTGCACAACTGCTTCTTGATCCACATACAACTTCCACATGAGCACTATTAGGGGCCCTAAAATTCCCATTATTCTCAAAGTTATCCATAATTTGTTATTATCCTCATAGTTTAATGCCTTTCAAAATACAGATGAATATCTTTCTGGAATTCTCTGCTTTCCGTCAAGAGCCATCTGATGCCAGCAATGATATACCTTGTTCCATGTCCTCTTCTGAATCTGGTCTGAACTTCTGGAGCTCCCAGTCAATGGACTGCTACAACGATTGTTGGATAATCTTCAATAAATTTTTACTTGCATGTGATTTCAATGATACTGTTCTATAATTTGTGCATTCTGTGGAACCACCTTTCTTTGGAATGGGTACAAATATATATCTCTTCCACTTAGTTGACTGAACAGCTGTCTTACAAATTTCCTAGCATAGATGAGTGAGTGTTCCCAGTGCTTCATCTGCTTTTTCAAATATTTTATTTATTTATCTATTTTTAATCATTTTATTAGGAGCTCATATGACTCTTATCACAATCCATACATGCATCAATTGTGTAAAACACATCTGTACATTCATTGCCCTC
>NW_022106084.1:3775689-3780594 GCF_000313985.2 Echinops telfairi
GCTCAGTCAAATTTCAGTCAAAATAAATCAATAGTATTACTAAGTTTCTTCCACTTTAGCTTTAGTGATTGGTCTATAAATTTGAATTATTTTTTTATTGAATTGCTTTCCCTGTATATGAATAGACATTAACCTAACACAGTCAGGGTAGACTTTAAAATGTCATTTTTTACTATGAATGCAACACTTAGTAAACTATAAGATTGCATCATGCAAATTGCCAACAGCAGTCCATTTTATCTCACTAATATGTCCCATTATCAATTTTCCTGGATTCATAGTTTATATATTACAAATAAAAATTATTCATTGATATTTATAACTGTTCCTTCTCATTTTGAGTCCTGCCCCGTCAGAAAATGAAGGTCCGGAAGGTTTTACCCCCAAAGACTTTATCCCATTCTTGTCTTAATGGTCTACTCTACTCTGATAAGGCATATCTTCCTTAGTCATACTGTGAGCACTTTCTCACACACATTAACTCATCTTTTGTCATGATCTCTGACAATGTTCTGTTTCTATTCATGAGGTCTTCATTAACTGATGATAGGTTGATGCTATCCATAGCATATTCAGAGAACAATTCCTCTGAAATGAACAGCCTTATGCCTCTTTGTAGTCTGCTTTTAGTCTGAAAGCTTTGCTGAAATGTGTTCACTCTGGTTGACCTACTGGTATTTGAAATACTGGTGACATAGCCTACAGCATCACACCAACACACAAGTCACCATAGAACAAAAAACTGGCAGAGAATTAGGGGGTGAGAATACTGTTAAATCATGTAACCCAGAAATTCTATTCCTAGTATAAATGGCAGGGAGCCATGGAAGATTCAGACCAGATTCAGAAAAGGACAAGGAGGAAGTATTGTATGGAAGATATTGATTGAAAGTAGAGTAAGATGTTAACTTGTGTTTCATTGACTAAGCAAAGACAGTTAACTATGGATCATAACAAACTCTAGATAGCCTTGGGAAGAAGAGAAAAGTAGAACACGTCATGGTGTTCTTGAGGAACATGTATATAGATCAAGAGGCGTTGTGTCATCATTAATAAAGGCTCAATAAGCATTAAATGGGAAGCAGAGGCCCTTTTCAGTAAATGGTGCTAAAAAACTGGATATACATTTACAGAAGAATGAAACAAGATCCATATCTGACCCCATGCACAAAAGCAAACAAAAGGTGTATCGAAAACCTAAATGTAAAACTCTAAACTATCAGGATCATGATGAGAAATTTGGGACAAATCTTTTTGCCCTAGTGCAGGTGATACATGGGCTATCAGAGATATAGAAGAAAGCATACTCCATGGAAGAAAAAAATAGATGAACGGGGCCTATTAAAAATAAAACCCTCATGTACATTGAAAGATTTCATTTAAAAAAGTAAAACGAGAGTCCACAGATTTGGAAAAGATATTTAGCAATAACGTAATGGACAAAGGACTAATCAGTAAAATCTATAGTACAAGCCTACAACATGACAAAAATAATAGTAGCCCTTTGATAAGGTGGGCAGAGAACCTAAACAAACAATTCAAAAAGGAAGACACTTGAATGGCACATAAACACATGAGGAAATGCTCTCGTTCACTAGCCAGCTGGGAAATTCAAGTCAAAACAACCATGAAATACCATCTAACACCCATACCGATAGCCTAAATTAAAAAAAAATGCAAACAACAAATGCTGGAGAGATAGTGAGACTGGAACTATTTTTCCTTGCTGGTGGGCTTGTGAATATGCACAGACAGCCTCTGTGGAAAGTGATATGCCTATTCCTACAACAGATGGCAATTGAGAGACCATATGAGTCAGCCATTCCCTTACTGGGCATATACCCCAACGAAATAAGAAAATGATGACGAACAGACATATGCTTCCCCATGTTCTTCCATCACAGTTCACAATAGCAAGAAGTTGGAATCAGCCTAAATTCCATTCAGTAGAAAATTGGATCAAAATTCTGCTACATATACACACAATGGAATATGGTGCATCCCTGAAAAAGTGATAAAACCATGAATCACCTCATGACCTGGAAGGATCTGAGTGAAATCCGTCAATCACAAAAGGATAAATACTATATGAGTCCACATCTGTAGACACAAGCAGTAGGACAGGCACTAGCTCAGGCCTGACTGGTGCCAGTGACCACATACCATTCTCTGTCAGCGTGTAGCTGGAAGGTCGCATTTCAGGAGAGCACCTATGGCAGCTGGGATAAAATTGTTAAGCGAGGGAAAGGAGGTGTTGTATATTGACTGGCTGCCATGCAAACCTATTAGTAGGTCCCCGAGACAGGTAGACAGCCCTATCAGGGGAATGAGACACTGATGGGAAGATCAAGCTAGGAGAGAGGAAAGGGAGTAAACATGTCTGGGGGAGCACAAATACACGGTTGCTAGCAGGAAAAGGGGAGGGCCACATCCAGTTGGGGGAAAAGTGAAAATTATTTTGGGACCCAAGCTGGAGGAGAGTCCTTGGTGGAATGCACAAAATAAGTCACACTGAACTGGCATTCTGGGCACATCCTGGGAACCAAGGCCAGGTGCCTTGGAATGTTGGGACACTGAACCCTGGATCTTCAAGGCACATGGCATGTTCCAGAGGCTGCAGCAGTGAGATCCAATGTGGAAACTCCACTGGGGTGAACTGGACTCTACCTCTGACACACTTGTAACCTGAGGACTTAAGATAGAAAAGTCATGGTGTTCAAGGAAGCAGAGAACACCTACACCAAGATTGTGAACTGTGGGTAGGCGGACAAACATGGTGTTGCTACATAAATGTACTGTATGCTCTATGAAGACCTATATGATTCCAGAAACTCTGCGACTGACAAGCTCAGTGAATATTATTGATAATTTTCCCTGACATTAGCCCCCATTTTTAGTGTAAATAACATCTTGCCATGAAAAGATTGATTCTGTACAAGTGAATAATTCAGGTACAGTGACATGGAATTAGCTTACATTGACCCAGTATCCCTCACTCAACAGGGCTTTGAAAATTTAATACCAGGAGCTAACCAAAGACTGTATTAATGGAAGATCATTGTGTTACAGGGGAATGATTGCTAAAACTCCCTAGCATAAATTAACAAGGAGTTTTTTTAAGGGAAGCCAAAGGCAGATTAAGAAACATAGATTCAGGGATGAGTCTTGGGCTTGCACTAAATCCCAGCACCAACATAAGAAAAATTAGTTCTTACATCATGACCCTGCATAATAGCCACCCAAAGGAAGGAAACACAGAAGATATGGGTGATATAGAAAAGTGTGGTGAAGAAATTAGATGGTGCCTGGCTATCAGATAAAAGAGTGTCTGGGATCTTAAAGGCTAGTCTCCAAACAAGCAGCCATCTAAGTTGAGATGTCAACTAAGTCAACATGGAAGAAGCTACCATCATCATTCACTGAAGGTTTGTAAATCATAGACTCTGAAGTCGAAGGAGGGAAGTATCACAGCCTACATAGAAAGGATCCGGTTTGCAGAAGGCTGTGGATGACAGTGGATATCCAAGATACATTTGTGGGAACTACACAGGAAATAAGTGTCCAGTGATTTCCCTCTATTTCTAATAGAAGGATGGGAGAAATGTGGTTAAAAAATAGAGTACTTTGGTGAGATGATAATGGAAGATAAAAACTAGAAACCTGACTTGAAAGGTTCAAACCTTGTCTGTTGTTCCCCCCTCTAATGTAAGTTAGGCCTGATCTAGTTTTGACATTTTCTGCAATTTTTTGTTTATTCATTTTGGGATTTATCTCAGATGGGTTATGTTATTGGTGGTCACCCTCTTGAATTTTTGTTATATGTGTTTCTGTTTGTCAGTATGTGAAACCCAGGATTGATGAACCTTCAGGGACAAAAAATAGAACAAGGGTTTCTGGCGGTACAGTGGTGGTGAGGGGAGGGTAAAAGGGAGCTCGTGTTAAGGGGTTCAGAAAGGAAAATAATATTTTGAAACTTTGGTGGCATTGTACAACACTGTTGATGTGATTGAACTATGGAATGATATGATATCTGTATCAGCTTTCAATAGAATGGTTTTGGGGGAAAAGAAAATGTGCAAACAGAGAAGACATATTGTGTGGTTTAAAATCAGGAAATATGTGTGTCAGGGTTGTATCCTCTCACCATACTTACTCAATCTGTATGCTGATCAAATAACCAGAGAAGCAGAATTATATGAAGACAAAAATGGTATTAGGACTTGAGGAAAGCTTATTAAGAACCTGTGATATGCAGATGACACCGCTTTGCTTGCTGAAAGTGAGGAGGACTTGAAAGATTTGCTCATGAAGATCAAGATTTCAGCCTCGATCTGGATTACAAGTCCATGTACCGAAAACCAGAATCCTCACCTCTAAACCAATTGGTGACATGGTAAATGGAGAAAAGATAACTTTTCAATGTTGTCAAAGATTTTGCCTTTCTTAAAAATCTACAGTCTGTGCCCATGGAAACAGTAGCCATTAGATCAAAGGACACATTGGATTGGGTAAATCTCTGGCACCATACTTATTTAAAGTGTTAAAGAGCATGGATATTACTTTGAGGTCTAAGGTGGACATGATCCAAGCCATGGTATTTCCAATGGCTTAAAATGCATGTGAATGTTGGACTTTGAATAAGAAAAATCAAAGACAAATCGATGCATTTGAACTAGCGTGTTGGGGAATAATATTGAAAGTAGCGCATGTGCTGACAAAAGAACAAACAGATTTGTTTTGGAAGAAGCACACGCTCATCAGATGATGAGACTTTGTACAATGTCATTTGGCCATGCTACTAAGAATACCAGGATCTGGAGAAGGACATCATGCTTGGTTCAAGTGGAGGGGCGGTGAACACAATGAAGGTCCTCAAGGAGATAGATTGACACAGTGGATGCAGCA
>NW_022106084.1:3781076-3782787 GCF_000313985.2 Echinops telfairi
ATTTGGTGCAACCCCCAAAGACATTCCCCCTCTACGGTCCCCAAGAGCATTTTCAGTCATTCTTCCCATCAACTTGAGGTTGGTCCTCCCTCTAGTCCTACCAACAGAGATGCAGTTATGCTCCCCCAGACATGTTTGTTCCCTTCCCCCTCTCTTGTGTTGTTTTTCCTATCAGTATCCCTCATCCTTCTGATAGGGTGGTCTACCTATCTGGGGGCACCTCATCATAGCTTTATATTGCAGCCACTCCATAGACAACATCCCCTTCTCCTCCCGTGACTATTTGATCCCAGCTGACATCAGGTGCCCTTTGGCCAAGCGACCTTCAAAATATTTACCTAGAGAGGATAGCACATGATTCATTGGCACATCAGGCTCTCTACTAGGCTGTCTGACCACCCTGGACAGCAGACAGGATGCCCTGCAATCCTGAGCTTGTGCCTGTCCACTGCTTGTGCCTACATCAAGGGGCTCATAAAGTATTTGTCCTTTTGTGGTTGACTAACTTCATTCAGCAAAATGGTTCATACAACCCTTCACGTCTTGAGGTGTTTCACGGTTTCATTTCTGTGTTTTAGGGATGTGTAGTTTTCTATTGTGTGTATATATAAGACGGTTTTTTTAATCCAACCTTCTACTGATGGGAGTTTAGGCTATTTCCAGCTATTATGGACAGTGCTTCAATGAACATGGGGGAGCAAATGCCAGTTCACACTGTTTCTTATTTCTTTGGGGCATATGCCCATTAATGGTATTGCTGGATCATATCTCAATTGCCATTTATTTTAGATATCACCATATCAATAGCCTTCCATAGTGGCTATACATATTTACCCACCCACCAGCAGTGAATAAGAGTTCCAATCCCACCACACCCTCTCCAGCATTTGTTGTTTCAGGTTTTTTTTTAAGTGGGCTAAAGTTGTGGGTGTTAGATGGTATCACATGGCTATTTTCACTTGCATTTCCCAGCTGGCTAGTAAACAAGAGCATTTCCTCATGTGTTTATTTTCCATTTCTAGTTTCATCCTTTGTGAACCATCTCTTCAGGTCCTAGAATACTTTCAACAACACTGAAATAATTCTTTGATAGAAAACTGGATGCAATAACAATAAATCTTCTTTTCAAATGTACATGAAACATTCACCAAGATATGTTTTACATTGGACAAAAGAATAATTTGTCAAAAAAAATTAGCTTAAAGAGATGAAAAAATAGCTCATATCTCTTGACAACAATATTAAATTAAAATTCACCTATACTGAGTTAACTAAAATTAACGGGTTTTCTGCTTCCTCATTAAAAACAAATATACAAAAACTTTTATTGTATATTATGTGAAGATTTACCGAGCAGCTTATTGTTCTACACTCAATAATTCAACAATTTAGCATAATTATTCGATTTGCCATTGAAATCCCCTCAATTTGTTTTCTGTTTCCATTTCCTAGAGCTCTGAACTTTGTCTTTGGGTAAATGTGGCCATTTTGAACTTGAGATAGTTAAGGTTTATTGTGCCAACCTAGCTGATAAACACATGTGGGATTAATGAAGGGCAGAGAGAAAAAATAGATCAGTGAGCCTCGCCTTTCTAGTTCTCGGGTCTCTTGCCCTCTGATGGTAGGATCAGGGTGCAGCTGCCTTAGCCAGTTCCCTGCTTCAGTTTGCAAGGCTCACTTCCTGTGAGACATCCCTGAGGAGAAGTCACAT
>NW_022106084.1:3786557-3788265 GCF_000313985.2 Echinops telfairi
GTCTGATATTAGCCCACATATCTGATACCAATCTATAAAGTCCTCTTCAGATTCATGAAGCACATGCAATGATGCCAGATGCAGGAAGATCACAGGCCAGTGGGTGGAAGTCTTCTGGATCCAGTGGCATTGTAAGCATCTCAGTGCTGGCAGAGGTCTCTATGTGGCTTCTCTGGCTCCAGAGGTCTGGTGGCATCAGGGTATGTCCATGTGGTTTTTCCAGTTCCCAGGGTGTAGCACCATGGGTTTTGTCAGTAGAGCACCTCTCAGGGACTGAATTGAGAGAGACAGTGTCAACCACCTCCATGGAGGAATACAGGAGTTCCCAGAATCTTCAAGAGAATGCCATGCCCACACAGAGGCCTCATTGGCTAAGACCCAATTGACAGCCTAGACTCTACCCCTTCACTCTTATCCTCTGAAGTCCCAAATTGACACCAGATTATGTAACTACCATACTTAGTAAAGTAAAATGAGATGTTAGGGATTGACTATTGTGTTCAGTTAAGAAAGCATCTTGGTTTCCACTTGCTGCTGTAACAAAAATACCACAAAAGGGTGGCATTCAAGATGATAAATTTACGTTTTTACAGCTCAAGTCAGGATCTCAGCCATGTTGATTCCTTCTGTGTTACTATCTCTAGGGATTTTTTGGTTTTCGGAAATTTTCTCAGAGCACTTATGAGCTGTATTATAAAACAAGTTGGAAGTTTGGGGTTCTTTTCTCTTTTTTTGCTTTCTTTTTAAAATATCCTAAATTTAACTATATCTAAACCAAATAACCCATTACCATGAAATTAACTCAAGCCCAAAGTGATTTATATAGCGCTTCAGAGACTGAAATTTCCACCATTTCATCGTTCTCTTAAGGAGCAGGTAGTAAGTTACAATTGCCAACACTTCAGTCAACAGCCTAACTCCTAACCCACAGCACCACCAACACTTATTAAACCTACCATGCTGTTGTTACTAAGCACCACTGAGTCAGTTTTGACTCAGAAGGACCCTAGATACAACAGAACGAAAATACTGTAAGCATCTCAGTGCCGACAGGGGTCTCCACACGGCTGCTCCAGCACCCAGGGTTTCATCGGAGTAGGTCCATGTGACTTCTCCTTGGGGATGTCTTGCAGGATGTCAGCCTTGCCAGCTGAAACAGGGAACTGGCTAAGGCAGCTGCATCCTGGTCCGACCATCAGAAAGCAAGAGACCCAAGAACTAGAAAGGTGAGGCTCACTGAACCATTTATCTCTCTGCCCTTCAATTAGCCCCACATGTGTTTATCATCCAGATTGACACAGTAAACCTTAACTATCTCAGGCACAGAGAGGACTGTTGGGCTAACAATAGCTCAAGGCATGGTGTCCCTTGTTGGAGTATACTGCATGAAAGGACAGTACTGCTGAACTATGGCAGGTAGTGTGTCTGGTCTGAAGACCCCCACAGTGGGGTGAACCAAGAAGGGATCATAATAGACCAGCAACAGGAGCAAAGCAAAGCCACACATTACCCACCACAAGAAGACCCCAAATAGACTTTAAGCTATGAGGGGCAGTTTCTGAAAACCCCCAGGGCTGGTGGGGAGATAGTCATAAAGGTCAGCAGAAAGACCTGGAATTATGTATGCATTTTCCTTTTTCCCCTACCAGTTATTGCTGTTTTGCCTACCGACCAAAGATAGGCATAGGAACCAAGCCTGAGAAGAAAG
>NW_022106084.1:3789272-3791066 GCF_000313985.2 Echinops telfairi
AAGGAACAGAATTGGGAGTAGGGATACCAAGAAGGTAGGGAGAAGATGGGGGGAGGAGAGGGGAAGGGGGAACTGATGGTAATGATCAACACCTAATTTTCCTCCGACCCAGGGGGATGAACAACAGAAATGTGGGTGAAGGAAAACAGTGGTTGGTGGAAGATACAAAAACAGTAATAATTTATAATTTATCAAGGGGTCACAAGGGTGGAAGGGGGGAAGGAGGGTAAAAAATAGATATCAAGTGCTGATATCAAGTGCTCAAATAGAAAGTAAATGTTTAGAAAATGATGATGGCAACATACATAAAAATATGCTTGATACAATTGACATTTGGAATGTTATAAGAGCTGTAAGAGCCCCCAATTAAATGATTTTTAAAAAATACGGAAGAAACTGAATAATACGAATGACAAGCTAGTAATAGTGTGTTAGTACTTAGTCCTGACAATAACTTTACAAGTATTTCTAAATTCTATTTATGCCATAAACAAATATGAAATTTCATAAAGCAAGTAGCAAATGACTCCAATTTCTTTTTATCCCTCTCCTCTTCCCGAGCATATTTAATTTGCTGCTGTATTTTAGTGCTAAACTTATTTTTCAGTACATTAATATGATATTTCTGTGTGTTTAGAAGGATTTCATATTCTCGTATTAAACAGATATACTTATCTTTCATTTCACTTTTTTGTTGTCATTTTTATGGTTCTTATATTTTTTTCTATTTATGATAATCACATAAATTGTTTGAAAAATCTGGAGAGTATGAAAAAGAAAAATCATCTAGTTATCTAATCGTTTAGCTACATTTCAGGCAATTTAAACTGCTTTGATTCTGGCGGCTTCTTGATTTTAACAGAATGTGTTAAAGGAAGATTTTAACACCTTTTTTCAACTCTAGCTAGCTGGCAGTAAAGTGATTATAAAATTCTATTGATTATAAATGCACTCAGATCATAGAAAAGTTAAAGATGGAAAACAGGCATGTTATTAATATCTAAGTAGATGTTTGTCTTGTCTACCATTTTCTCTACTGTCTAGCTTATATGTGTGTATAAACATAGATGCAGACATATAAGCAGTTATATTTGTATTCAAGAATATATTTTATAATTATCCATTTCATAAAAGCAAAAGCAAAAATAAAATCTCACTACCAAAGAGTTGATGCTGACTCATACAGACCCATTAGGGCAGGGTAAAACTTCCCCTGTGAGTTTCTAACTATTTATGTGAGTAGAAAGACCATCTGTCTTCTACGAAGAGCCTGGTGGTTTGATACTGCCAACTTGTTGGATCACAGCCCAGTGTAAGCATGTTCTAAGTCACTATCTGAATATTCATTGCCATCAAATACATTCTGACATACAGAGTGAGTACCTATAAGATAAAGGACTGCCTTGAAGGGTTAAAAAGTCTGTGGGTGCCTATTGTTGAACCTTCTTCCACAATTTTCATTAAACAGCTAAGCACTAATCAGTACACAGTGAGAACTGTTCATATTATACATGTCTAACATATTTGAATACCAGGAACCATGGTGGTTTAGAGGGTAAGTGGTGGCTGTGATCGGCAAGGTTGGCAGTTCGAACCTACAAACAACTCCATGGGTGAAAGACAGGACTTTCTACTCCTGACAAAAAGTTAGTCTCAGAAACCCACAGGGAGTCACCAGGAGTCAGCATTGACTCTATGGAAGTGAGTTTTTTGGGGAACATTTTAGAGTGGCTTGTAATTAAGACAATTAACAACCACTACATTTTCCCAGCCTCACCATCACACGTGTTCCCC
>NW_022106084.1:3792516-3793992 GCF_000313985.2 Echinops telfairi
TTTTGACATTCCTAAAACATGACTGACTTGGTGGGATTAGAATTATCTCAGTTTAACACTTCTGATTCTAATTTTCTTTTTTTTTCT
This sequence comes from Echinops telfairi, assembly GCF_000313985.2. Classification (NCBI taxonomy): domain Eukaryota; kingdom Metazoa; phylum Chordata; class Mammalia; order Afrosoricida; family Tenrecidae; genus Echinops; species Echinops telfairi. The sequence goes on from NW_022106084.1 coordinate 3,792,604, forward strand.
TGCAAAAAATATTTCAACAATGTTACTATAATGTTTCTTATATAAAAATATAAAAACATTGACATTATTGTTTCTCATCATGTATTTCTTCTCAAATTCAAATTCAAACTCATTGCAATCAAGTTGATGCTGACTCATAGTGACCTTACAGATACAGTAATGGTAGTTGAAATATTTACATAAAAATTTTGAGCACAAAATACTGCTTGTGTGAGATATGACATGATTGCTTTGCTATTGCTAGTAGGTGTTTGGCATCATTTCAGACTCATAGAGGCAATCATTATGTACAAAAGAACAAAACACTCCTGATCCTGGGCCAGCCTTACAATTGTTACATTTGAGGACATTGTGCCAGCCACTGTTTGAGTAAATGTGCTGATTTTCCCTTTTTTGCTGACCCTCAACTTTTCCAAAGATAATGATGTTCTCCAGGGACTGGTGACTTTTAATAACCTGTCCAAAGAACGTGAGATGAAGTCTTACCATGCTGATTTAAAGAGCACTTTGGCTGTACTTCCTCCAAAATAAGTTTGTTAGTTCTTCTGAATGCCCCTAGTACGTTGAACATTCTTCCCAACACAATAATTCAAATGTATCCATTTTTATCTACTCAGCCTTATTCATTGCCCAATTTTCACACGTATGTGAGGTGATTGGAAACACAATGGACTAGATTAGGCTCAAGGTATTCTTCAAAATGGCATCTTTGGTTTTTACAACTTTCAAAAGGTCTTGTGCAAATTTGCTCATTGCAATACATCTTTAATCTTTATCCATTGATTCAACTACTCTTCCCTTTCAGCAAGCAAGGCTGTTTCATCTGTATATCCAACAGTGCTAAAAAGTCACCTACCAATCCTATTGACACCTTTTTCTTCATTTAAAACTTTCTGGAATTATTTGTTCAACATACAGATTGAATAAGTATAAGCAAAGGATGAAACCCTAATGTACACTTTTCTGACTTTAAACCATGGAGAATAACCATATTCTGTTCCAGTGACAGCCACTTTATCTATGTACTGATTCCACATGAACACAATTGTATATCCCAGAATTCCCACTCTATCCAATGTTATCCAAACAGTTGTTATGATCCACATTATCCATACAGTTGTTATGATCTACACAGACACATATCTTTCTATAGTCAATAAAATACAAGTAACATCATTCTGGTATTTGCAAAACAACAACAATAGCAACAAAAAAAACTTCTGTAAAAGGAACTGGGTAAAAAGAATAAGATTAAATCTAACCATCATTCAACATTGATGATGGAAGACTATTTCTATGCATCCAACATTTACAATAAAAGGTAACATATTTTCCAAGTATTATTATGACAATTATATACATACATATTTAGGGTTCCAAATATTTTTA
>NW_022106084.1:3794116-3795793 GCF_000313985.2 Echinops telfairi
GATAGCTTTTTGTTTCTATAAATTGGTTATTAAAATAACAATTATTATTCTGGAGACAAACATTTTTACTATTGTAAGCACTTTAAAAAATACAGCTTAACCTGAACTACACATGCAAGCAGATCCTCACCCAATCAAGATAAAGTTATTTTTGTGTTTCTAGCTGTACTAACAAGTGGTTAGAATCAAGGTTAATTACATGGCAACTTGCTGTTTAAAATCTCCTTGCAATAGAAATTATTGAAATATGCTGAAAACAAGTAAATATGAATAAGGGAATTAATTTTAAAAAAACTGGTGGATTTGTGCCATTAATAAAAGGATATTAGTATTCATTATTTAAACATTTCTAAAGCATTCATTTTTATCAATTAGAAGTTTAGATCATACTCTTACTCTACAGAATTTGTACTGACAAAAGAAGTATTCATTAAAATAATTTTAAAATTCCAGTTTTATAAAACAGGATGCCCAAAAGATCCTTTAAATTTGCATTTCTTACTGACAAAACTATACCAAACTAACTTCCTATTATTAGTGGAATAAGATATCTATTAAGGATATAATATTACCTTTGCAAGATCTAAACAAAAGGATTAATCATGACAACTGTTAAAAATGTACTTTCATTTTTTTTAATAGTACAAAGTAGATACAGAAAAATGGCACCTACTTTTAAAAAGAAATCTACTAGAACTTGAGCATTAAAACAAATTTCCCATATAATAAGTGTTTTCTGCAGAGGAAATAGACTTATTTCATGTTGTCATAATTCAATATGACTTTGGTAATATTTTATATAATAGACTCCAGAACCAGTGCATAGCATGGAAAAAGGTATTCCATGGCCTCTGTGCTACTCTCCTGTATTTTAAACTTGTTCCCCATTGGTTTGGGGTGGTTTTGAAAGGGGATTCAGGGCAATTTTGTAATCTCAAAGGATCCCACTTTCCCTGATTAGTCCTATAAACTGAAAACAAGAAACACCCTCAACTCACTGCCATTGAGTCAAGGTTGACTCATAGTGACACTATAGGACAGCCCCGTGTATTTCCAAGACTGCAAATATTAGAGGAGTAGAAAGCCTTAACTTGCTGCTGGTGGTCTTGAACCGCTAACCATGCAGTTTAGTTGCCCAAAGTGCAACCCATTATGCCAACAGCAATTGTGAATTCATATAAAAACTGCCCTATAATTTCTGAAGTATGATTCTTACAAAGAATTTGGGGCATTGGGAGTACAGTCTAGTAAGCAAAGAATATATATTTTATCTACTTTAGAGGAGACACACCTATTCGACATATGTATTCTGGGTTATTAATTGCAGGTCCATCCTTAATTATAAGCTCCTTACAGGTAGAGACAAAGTAATTTCAATCATACAGTTCTTGTCTCCAATGAACTCATCTGTTCTTCCCCACTGTATCCCATCATAGCCCTAATACAGGCCTCTGTAGGCAACTGGACATCCCTTATGGAAGGGTCGCAGGGAGGAGATGAGCCAGTCAGGGTGCAGGGTAGCAATGATGAAACATATAATTTTCCTCTAGTTCTTAAATGCTTTCCCCCATACACAAATTATTATGATCCCAATTCTACCTTACAAATCTGGCTAGACCAGAGGATGTATACTGGTACAGATAGGAACTGTAGACACAGGGAATCCAGGACAGATGA
>NW_022106084.1:3796056-3797449 GCF_000313985.2 Echinops telfairi
GAGGGAGAGGGTAGCAGAGCGGGAGGGGGAAAAATAAGGAGTTGATGACAGGGACTTAAGTGGAGATCAAATGTTTTGAGAATGATGAGGGTAATGAATGTACAAATGTGCTTTATACAATTGATGTATGTATCGATTGTGATAAGAGCTGTATAAGCCCCCAATAAAATGATTAAAAAAATAAAAAACAAAAAACAAAAATTGTTTGCTGATTAAAGTAATTTGGGCAATAACTTTCTTTAAATGTTATAAAACTATTTTTTGAATTTGGATATTTTCTGATATGAACACCAGTAGTTGATTTCAGTAGTATTCAAACATCATAGTATTCAGTGTTGTATTTTAAATCAGAAACATGCTATGGTGGACAGGCTTCTTTATGCACATTATTGGACACGTTTCCTAGAAGTACATTTGTTTGTATTCATTTTCACTGTTGTATATTAGTTTCAACTAATATTGTCAGGAATATATTGTGTAATTAATTGGAATGAATTTAATTACACAAAATTACTCAAAGGAGCCCTGTAGAATACATTTTATACCTTTAAGATCATAAGCTTTTCCAAAGATTATGTATGTCAGTGATGTTAAAAGGCAAATGTGTGCATGCATTTAGAGACCAACAAAAGTGATCCTGTATAATTGATTCGAGATTCATTCAGGCTGGTTATGCACTTGGTAGATTTAATCACATATATCATAATAAGATTGTTGAGAAATACTTATAGGGCATTGTTCACTGCAATGAGCCTTTATGATTTATGATAGAGAATAGAATGGTAGAAAAGAAAATATTTTTATGGAGAGTAAATAACATGAGTGTTTTACGTAGTTTATCTATTTTCCATCAATTTATGTTAAGAAAACATTGTTGTTAGTTGCTATCTAGTCGGTCCTGATAGCGAACTTACTTAAAACATAATGAAACCATTGCTTGTCCTGCGTCATTCTCACATTGTTATGTTTGAGTCCAATGCTGCAGTCATTGGGTCAATGCATGTGGACAAGGGTTTTGCTTCCTTTCTGCTTTGCCAAGCATGATGTCCTTTTCAAGGATAAAATGTTCAACGTACATGTGACAATGTCTTGCCACCCTTGCATCTAAGAAATGTCCTGGAAGTACTTCTTCCACACAGAGTTAATTGTTCTTCTGGAGGTCCATGATATTTTCAACATTCTTTATTAGCACCATAATTCAAATGTATCGCTTCTTTCATTTTCCCTGGCAAATACTTACACCTAGCTTACTTAGACATTTACATGCTTATGGGTGTTTGAACTCCTTGGCTGTTGCCAGGCAAACCTTAGTCTGCAAAGTGATTGAGTTAGTTAATTGTGCCAGCCTGGCCGATAATCACATGTGGTGGTGGTTGAAAGGCGGAGGGATAAA
>NW_022106084.1:3798784-3814481 GCF_000313985.2 Echinops telfairi
GGCATCTTTGTGTATGTTTTGTGAGATGGAGGAGGACTTTGCGGATTGGTGTTGGACATATGGGTTAATGTTGGACTTGTGGGCTTGGGCAGCACTGGGTTGGGCTGTTTTCTTGATGTGCACTTACCCTTTATATAAAACGCTCTCTTATAAATGAGTTCTATGGATTTGTTTCTCTAGAGTACCCACACTAACACAGTTGGTAATGATCCACACAGTTCAACACCTTTGAATAACCAATAAAATAGAAAGAAACATTTTCCTGGCACTCAATGTTATAAGCCAATATCCATCTGATGTCAGCAATGATATTCCTTGATCTAGGTCCTTTATTGAATCTGGCTTGAATTTCAGGCAGCTCCCTGTCAATGTACTGCTATAACCATTTTTGAATGGTCTTTAATCAAATTTACTTGCATATAATATTAATGATACTGTTAAATAAATTCTGGATTCTCTGTAGCTCACCTTTCTTTGGAATGCATACAAATATGGGTATCTTCCAGGTGGTTGGTCAGGCACCTGTCTTCCAAACGGCTTCCACAGGCTAATGAATTTTTACCTCTGGTGCCTCTGGTGCTTAATTAGTGGGTTAAAACATTTCAATTGTTATTTCATCAATTCCTGGAGCCTTGTTTTTGCCAATGCCTTTAGTTCAGTTGATCTTATTTCTTCAAAAAGAGTTATTTACTTGACAGTCCAAAGTATGTAAGAGGAAGCCTTGCCATCCTTGCCTCCATGAAGCATTACAGCCATCGTGGTTCAAGGGAGTTTCCATCAATGCAATCTGCTAACAATCTGCACTGTGTGGCCTTGCAAGAAATAACAAATTCCTAGTATTTCTTTCCACAATATGGTAAGATGTTTTAGGCCCCAAGATGCTTTATTGTTGTTCTTTTGTTTTATGTGTGTTTTACAAGGATGTTTCCAAGAACTCTGTGCAGACTGGGCTTCAGTTATGATTGGTGTTCCTTTATATTTACCTGTTACATCCCAGAAACATATAACTGCAAGGAGAAAATTGCAACACATTTTACAGGAAGTCACCACACAAGCACACCTTAATCTGAATTTATGCTATACTGAAGTAGGTGATGTGTTTGGAATCCGATGATCCTGATTACCCTTGAAGCATTATTAAAATATTACTTAAAATCCTTGAGCCCCAGACTTGAACTTTAAGGCATTAAGGATAGCTACTACAAAGAATTATCATAGAGGGTAAATAAAATGATATAACAAAAAATTAACTTAATATATAGGTCTTGGAATTTCTAAATAAAACGTAACCATGTCTAAACAGTATATTTGTTATGGAAAATCAAAAGCACAAATTCTTGCAGGTATAAATCTTAGAAAATTCCTATTTTGCTACCATCTTAAACCATCTTATTAAATTCACATTATTGCTTTATGTTTTCTGCCTCTGCCTTTAATATTTAATGGTCTAGCCTGTATTATTTAGTGATTTAGTTTAATTAAATTGAGGAAATAGTTTCCAAAACTACATTTTAATATTATAAGTTTTATGACACTAGTTTTGTAAAATGCAAAATGACTTGTGGCTTGAAATAATAAACTAAAACATATGATTTTGGATTCACTTCAACTAATAAGCTCAGCATAGGGAAGACAGGATAATTTTGTGAAGTCAATAATTTGAAAAACAAAATAAGCAATCACTTTTGTGCAAATATTTGAAGTGATGTCTGACTTCAAGTGCATAATAATTTTAAATGATTGATAAATAATACCTTCAAAAGCCAACCCTAGCAGGTATATATTATAATCTAATAATAGAGTTCTCTGCTTCTTCGGTGACTAAACATACATTGAGAATGCTTGCTCTCTCATTGTTTTATTAACCAGAAGAAAATTAAGTGGAGAATCTTCTCAGAGGCTAATATTAAACATATCTTGCACCCGTCCATCTACCACATTTGTAAAAACAAACAAATCAACAGACAAGGGAAAAGCGTCCATATCAGGAAGTGGTCTATCTTCCTCTGTTCACTATTAGCTGTTTGTTTATTTTAGAAAATAGAAACTATTAATTGAATCTAATATCCTATATGGTCTCTGTAACACATGAAAAAAGTGGATTTCCCTCAGATTTCATGTTTCAACAAGGGCTATTTCATTATTCCATCAAGTTAGCGGCTTCAAACGATGGTGGACAGGGGCATATGACACTGACAGAGAAATCCAAGAACACGATCCCATCACCATGGTTCATTTGCTGTGAAGTAAATTCCTTAATCTGAGGCAATGTTGGGTGAGAGACCACAGCAGTGGATAAGGCTTTCTCTAAGAATAAGTTCTCATTGTTGTTAAGTGCCATTGGGTCAGTTCCCACCCACAGGGGCACTGTGTACAACAACAACAACAACAAACACTGCCCCATCCTGTGCCATCTTACTGCGATTGTCATGTTGGAGCCCATGCTTACAGCCACTGTGCCCAGCCCTTTCATCAGGGGTACTCTGCTTTGTCACAGCCCTTCTGTTTTACGTCCAGAGATGGGAGTATTGGCATAAATGTTATGTACTGGGATGACAAATCCATATCTAAACTAAATATCCGTTCCAATTATACACTCTGCAACTGAAATCATTAAAGGGTGGGATTTCACTCACTGGATCCTCTGGAAGTTGGACCTGAGATTAAGAGTCCATCAATAACCTAACCTCTATATGATCCTATTCCAACTGATGGACCACAGTGGTGTTTTAGGTCTCCTGTAATTGGTGCCAGTTTAGAGGCAGTATCCAAAATTCTCCAGAATACCTGATTATCTCCTTGTCCCTCATGGACAGTCACTCTTGTAAACGACAATAAAGGTATTAATTTTTATCAGTACAATGCAATCATTTTCAAAGCAAGGGAGGAAAAAGAAAGCAAAAAGAAAAAGAAGCATAAATGGAAAATGGGGAGGAAGGGAGGAATAGAAATAAAAGAAAACGAGAAACTAGACATATTAAAATCAACTTCTGTCAAATAGCAGTGTTTGCATCTGAAAGAGATAATCCCTAGACAAAAAGTTCATTAACCATTATGCAGATTTAAGTAGGTTACTTGCTAATTTTAATTTCCTTGGAGTTGAAGTACTATGAATTGATTTATTTGCTACTCTGGTTTTCCCTTTGCCTCTTTGCATCCGTTTGAAACCCAATTATTGGGACAGTGCATGCCAATCTCTATAGACAAATTTGCTTTCATTAAACAAAGTGATTTTGAGGTAATCAGACTAAAACTTCATTGAGATTATGGAATGTAATTGAAAGTAGTATTTGACTTAAACTGATACTAAAAATGAAATTTACCTAGTCTCGCAGAGTGATTACATTTGTATTACATACAGGAGTTTCAATATACCTCAAATAACCTGACTATGGAGACATTCTGGTACAGCACCTATTCGCAGCACACTTGCCAGGGAGTGCTTGACAGTTTCTAACCTAGCAGTTACTGCTATCAAAGATATGAAACACACTTTTTGTGTGATGGAATTCATTGAATTCTAGAAGCCCTGGTGGAATAGTAGCTATAATTTTGGCAGCTAAACTCAAGGTCAGCAGTATGAACACATGAGCCACTTCGTGGGAGAAAGACCAAGCTTCTTGGACCCATAAAGAGTTATGGTCCCAGAAACTCACAGCAGCAGTTAACCCCTGTACTATAAGGTCACTGTGAGTTGGAATTTACTCGGTGACAGTGAAATTTGTTCTTAAATATTGCATTCTATTAATCAGAATGTATTTTTTATAAAAGGCATATTTTTAAAGACGCTTTATGCTATCTATAGCCCTGGTGGTATAGTGGTTACGATTCAGACTGCTAACCTCAAGGTCAGCAGTTCAAACCACACTCGGCTCAAGGGGAAAAGGATGAGGCTTTCTACTCCTGTCAATTGCTGCAGTCTGAGAGACCCTCGGGTGCAGGTTGACCTTGTCCTCCAGGGTTTCCAGGAGTCAGAGAGGACAGATGGCAGTGACTTTGGTTTCTTCTTCATTTTGATGTGTTTAGTTTTCTGGTGATGGTAGCAACTAGTACAGATGAAACACCCCCAAGACAGAGACAGTATCTGGATGGAGAGATGAGCAAGATAGTATTGTTACAAGCACAGTGTTGAGAAAAATATATTTCTCTAGAAAAAGGAAAAGCCAAACCATTTCCACTGAGTAGATTACAAACCAAAGTGACCATCTAAGGAAAGGCAGAATTGCTCCATAGTGTTCTGAGCTACACACTTTATGGGAGCAGAAAACACTTTTTTTCCCTGCAACATGGCTTGTGCATTCAAATTGCCAACTAATTTTGTCATTAGCAGCTCAACACTTAACCCAAAGTAATACCAGGTGTCCATTATCTAGAAATACCTAATTCTCCTGTAGCTCAACTTTAAGCCAAAGAATACACAGATAGACACTCCCTTAGAACAATCAAGCATACAGTATCAAAAAGGCAGCATTTACCCTTTGAATAAAGCTCACAAGGCAGGAAATAATAAAGAAGAAGGACAAATAGAAACCGGAAACCGAGGAGAGTTTGCTTGCATTGTGAGGATTGTAATCTAAATCAAGGGAGAAATTGTGCATGAATTGTTGAATGAATCAGTAATTTATTTTTTGTACTTTTTTACAAATTACAATAAAAAGTGAAAACAAAAGGAAAACATAGTTTATGCATCAGGCCTCTTTAAAACACCACTTTTAAAAATAAGACTAAGATGAGCATAGCAAAAGGCAGAGGCTAATAACTAAGAGCTTGTGACTAAAGGTGGTAACTCAGAGGCAGATCGGAAACTACCTTGGGAGAAAAGCCCTAGTTGCATTAGTCACAATGATCAAAGGGATTGAACTGTAAATTTAATCAGAAAGCAATTAGACTTCAGATACAACACACTACACGTTTGGCCTTTATTTGATGAATTTAAATAAACAGAATATATTTATTTCCTTAATTCTAAGGAAAACATTTGTTTCTTAATGTTAACATTTTTGAAATTGGAGTGTCTAATATTCTATAGTGCTTATAATTAGACTATTTTAGACAAAATTAGAACAATAAAAGTATTTATTTAAAGGGTTAAGACAAGAAATGATTGCATATTGGACCAGATAATAAATAATCATGTCTAGTAATCTTTAGACAGTACCATTTATACTTTTTTATTATTGAAGGAGAGAGAGTGAGAGAAAGAATAGCAATTGCAATGTTTTTCTTAACGCAAAGATGCAACTGTTATCAGTGCTAATGGGGAAGCTATTGGGATGAAGAACAAAACTTTCTCATTAGTTGAGTTCAATCTGTTAAGTGACCAGCTAGAGACAAAAATGTTACAAAAATCCATATGGAGTTTAGGAGGGACTACTGGGCTATGGTTATAATTACAGACTCAATATCAAACACAACTTATTTCAAGTCCTGAAGGGTCCTAAAATAACAAGGAATGAATGAGTAAGGTTTAAAAAGAAAGAGTCAAATCTAAGTTGTTGTTGTTTTTTGGGGTTTTTTTGGCAAAACTTACTTATACTTTGCAATGTTAGAGTGAAGAGAAGAAACAATGAGAAGAGTCTAAAATGGAAAAAACAGTGAATTAAAATTAAAAGAAAGAATTGCTGTCCTGAAAGTCCAGAATATAAATATCATGGGGATAAACATACAAAGGGGTACCCCCCTAAAATTGATTTTTTTCAAAGCTATATATTTAAATATTTTTACAAATCAACTTTATCACTTCAAAGTACTCTCCATTACATTTACTACATCTGTCAAATCTGCTGTTCCATTCTTGGAAACAGTTTTCAAACTCTTCTGTTTGTAGGTCTGACAGCACCTCCCTCGTTTTTTCCTTCACCTCTTTTAAGTCGTCAAATCGCTGTCCTTTCATGTACTTCTTCATTCAGTTTTTTGCCCCAAACTGGCACACTGAGATGACTGTTCAATTTCTTTGCCCGAGTCTTATCATCCACTCACATAGTGCCATTGATTATTTTTCTACTCACAATAACTCTATGAGACACGTTCCATAGGGTTTCCTAGGTTACACATTTTTACAGAAATAGATTGTCTCATTTTTTCCCCAGAGGAGTGGTGAGTAGATTGGAATTTGCACACAACTACTAATATTCTGTTTATGATAATTGGAGATAAACAAAATGAAGTATATTAGACAATTACTACATCTTGATAAGAGAAATATGTATTAAAAAATAAATAGCTATGAAACACATAGGTTAATTTACATCTCTGTTTTAATTTTCAGTAGCCCTTGAGTTACTCACCTTTAGCATGCCAATGCACATTGAAAGCTCATTGTTTGAATGTGCCCAGAGGCATCGTGGAAGAAAGGCCTGAGGATGTACTTTGAGGAGGTCAATCAGTAAAAACCCTACAGAGTAAGCTGGTACTCTAACTCCAGGGACTGTAATGCGTCCAAATGGACTCTATGGAAATCAATAAAGTTAAGATAAAATCAAAACACCAAATAGGGGCTAAATACTACTCAAATTTGAGTGACTGATACCTAACCAGGTTCAGAATATGAACCTAATCATTCACTTAAATAAAGAGAAAAGAAATGTTGTTATTGTTAGGTCTAGTCCAGTTCGACCCATAACAACCCTATATCCAACAGAATGAAACACTGGCAGTTCCTACACTATCCTCAAAATTGTTATATTTGAGCTCATTATTGCAGACACTGTGTCAATCCATCTTGCCAAGGACCTTCATTTTTTTCCCCAGCCCTTCCACTTTATCAAGTGTATGTCCTTCTCTGAGGCCTGCTCTCTGCTGACAGCGTGTCCAACGTATGTTAGAAGAAGTTTCACCATATTTGCCTCTAAGCAGCATTCTGGCTACACTTCTTCCAAGATATATCAGTTTGTTCTTCTGGAAGTCCATGATACTTTCCGTGTTTTTTCGTCAGCCCCATAATTCAAATGCATCAGTTCTTCTTTGGTCTTCCTTACTCCATGTCCAACTCTCACATGAATAAGAGATCATTGAACATGCCATGGCTTGGATCAGGTGTCCCTTAGTACCCAAGTATCATTCGTGCTTTGTGAACCTTTTAACGAGGTCTTCTGCAGAAGACTTACCTAACACAATGTGTCCACAAAAAAAAATCTTTGATAACTTCAAACTTTTCTCTATTTACCATGATGTTACCTATTGGTCCAGTTGTGAGGCTATTGGTCTTTACATTGAGTTGTAATCCATATTGAAGACTGCAATCCTTGATCTTCATCAGCAGGTAATTCAAGTCCTCATCACTTTCAGCAAAGTTGTGACATCTGCCTAACTGACTCCTGACTCATAGAGACCCCCCTCCTACCCACCGTGCGTTTCTGAGCCTGTAAGTGTTTACAGCAGTAGATAACCCGTCTTGCTCTCACTGGATTTTCAACTTCCGATCTTGCAGAGCACAACCCAATGTGTAACAAGGACACCACCAGGGCTCTTTTTCCATCTGCCTCCAGCACAAGGTAATGAGCCTTCCTCCAATACTGATGACACCTTCTTCTTTTTATAATCCAGCTTCTCTGATAATTTTCCCAGCATACAGATTGAATAAGTGGGGTGAGAAGATACAACCCTGACATGCCTTTCCTGATGTTAAACCATAAAATAATCCCTTGCTAACTATGTACAATTATTTCCTGCTCCATGAGAACAACGAAGTGTTCTGGAACAACCGTTTTCTCAAGATCATCTATAGTTTGTTATGTCCTTTGCATTTATTTTAAAAAATATTACAGCCTAGGATTTCTGTGGCGCCTCTCTAATCTGCACACTTGTTATTGGGAGGTGCCATTCAGTCAGTGGCCCTATGTACAACAGAAGAAATGCTGCCTAGTCCTGGGACATCCTCACATTTATTATATTTTTGGTCTTATTATTACAGCTACTGTGTCAATACATATCCTTGAAGGTCTTCTTCTTTTCCGTTGATGAACAAATGTACAAAGCATGATGTCCTTTTCTTGTCTTACGTGCGAAAACTACATAAAGTGAGTCTCACCATACCTACTCCTAAGGAAAATTTGCGCCGATGTGTTCCTTCTGCCAACAGACCACTGTGCATTCAATATTCTTCACCAGCAATATCATTCAGATACAGGAACTTTCACCAGTGTTCCTGATTCTGTGGATATTGATTATGGATCCATGTAAAATGATCTCTTTGGCAACTGTAATTTTTTCTCCAGTTATAATGATATTTCTCACTGATCAAGTTGTCAGGATTTTTTTTTTCTTTCTATATTGAGGAGTAATCGATTCTGCGGGCTGATCTTCATCAGCAAGGGCTTCATATTCCTTTTGATTTTAGCAAGGATGCTTCCGTTATCTGCATGCCACTGATTATGAAAGTGTCTTCCTCTACCTTAATGCCAAGTTGATCTAAATATAATTCAGTTTCTGGATTATTTATTATTTATTGAACCATGCAATATCCCTTTTTAAAATTTTGTAAGCACAAATGCCTCTCGATCTATTCGAAGACTTCACCTGAGTGCAATGAAGTGTTTTGGATCTCATGTTTATAGCAGCAGTGTCCATAATTTGTTGGGATCCACAAAGCCAAATACTATTGCATAGTTGACAAAACTACGGTAAACATCTTTCAAGTATGTGTGTTCAGACCAAATCTATTTAACAACAGGCAGTATGTCCCCCGTTGCACTTCTTTTTCTGAATACCACTTTGATTCCTTGCAATTTCTTGTCCATAAAGTGCTGGAACTAAGTATAAGTTATCCTCAACAAAAAAATTTTAACATTACTTACTAATTTATGAATTTTGTCTTTTTTGGGAAAAAACACACACAAGTATGGATAGCTTCCAATTTGGTAGCTGCCTTTGAAATTATTGCAAGAGTTGAGGATGCCAGTCTTTCCAGTGTTGCATCTGCTTGTTGAGATATCTGCTTTAGTATTTGGTATTTCTTTGAGGCTTGCTTTTTGGTCAATGTCTTCCATTTATCTTGGACTTCTTCAATAATGTTAGATATTGATAATATGCTACCTCCTAAAATGCTTGATGTCAACTAATTATTTTTGGCTCAGTGACTTTGCGTAGCTGTTGCACTTCCCGGTGATGCTTCCGGCAGTGTGCGGTATTTTGCTCATAGACACTTCAATATTGCAACACCAGACTTGAACTTTTCCTTCAGTTCTTTTGAGCTTGAAAAGTAGAATGAGTTTTTTTCCCCCTGTAGTTTTATAACCCCAGGTCTTCACAAATCTTTATAAAATTGTACTTAGCCGCCCTTGGAAATCTTCTGTTCAACTGTTTTACTTTAGTATCTTTCCTTTTAATTTAACTACCCTACTTTCATGAGAAAGTTTCAGAGGTTTTATTGATACTCGTATTGATTTTTTCTCTCATTGCTATCTTTTTAAGGATGCCTTGCCTTCTTTCTATTTGAAGACTTTGCTGTCTTTCCAAACTTGTCTTGTCATCAGGGTTCAATGTGTAATATCTATCTTCAATTAGACACCAAATTCTGTGAAGGTAAAGTCAGAGTTGTTCTTTGACTGTCATGAATTTTTCAAGTAATATTACAACTGTGGGAAACAATATGCCACAGTCCTACTATCTAACGTAGGCTTGCTCTGAGTAGACTCGTAGGAACTCTATACCAGCCCTTTAGGACAGGATAGACTGCCCCTGTGTGTTTCTGAGACTGTAACCCTTGACTGGAGTAAAAGCCAAGGTTTCTTCTCCCACAGAAAAGGTAGTGGGTTCAAACTGCTCACCTTGTAACCATTATGCCATGCCTGCTCAAGGTCTCTATGATCAGAATTGATTGATGCCAGTGAGTTTTATTTTTAGTGTGATTTTTGATTGGACTGCCAGAAGAATAAACAAATCTGTACTGGAAGAAATACAGTCAGACTATTCCTTAAAAACAAAGAGGATGTACACTGGTATAGATAGGAACTGAAAATCCAGGGAATCCAGGGCAGATGAGCCCTACAGGACCAGTGGTGTGAGTAGCAAAACAGGGAGGGTGGAGGGAGAGTGGGTAGGAAGAAGGGAACCGATTACAAGGAACTATATGTGACCTCCTCCCTGGGGGACAGACAACCGAAAAGTGGGTGAAGGGAGACGTCGGACAGGGCAAGATATGACAAAATACCAATTTATAAACTGTCAAGGGCTCATGAGGGAGGGGGGAGCAGGGAGGGAGGGGAAAAATGAGGACCTAATGTCGGGGGTTTAAGTGGAGAGAAAATGTTTTGAGAATGATGTACTAATGTGCTTTACACAATTGATGTGTGTATGGATTGCGATAACAGTGTATGAGCCCCTAATAAAATGTTTAAAAAAACAAACAAAGATACCAAAACCTCAGCCTCCCACACTGTGGATGTTTTCAGGAGAGATCCGTCCCTTGAAAAGGACACCAAACTTGGTAGGGTAGGAAGTCAGTTAAAGAGAGGATGACTGTACAGGAAATGGACTGACACAGAGGCTGCAGCAACGGACCCAAACATAACAACTGTGAGGATTGTGCCAGACTAGCCAGTGCTTCCTTCGGTTGCCCATAGGCTCACGATGAACTGGAACTGACGAGACAGCACCTAAAATCAACACATGAGTCAGAATTAAATCTATGAAACAGCACAAGAATGGTTCGAAATGAATTATTCTTTGTTAGGGTAAATTAGAAAGCAAATGCATTTAGGAAAGAGCTACAGATATTTATGTTTCCAAAGATTGAAATATAATGAGATAATAGGTTCTATGGTTATAATTTTACATTAAACAACCTATTTTAATCCTTAGTAAGTCTTTTTGGCTACATATTATATAGAGTTTTATTGTGTTGGACTTGAGCTTGAAAATAGCCTATCATTTACAAGGGTGAATTGTTGAATGATTCCCTCAGGGAGCAATTATAATTGTTTAAGGAGGATAAGTTAGAATAGAAAAAGTGTCCATGTCACAGGTCACATTAAATTCAGCATCGCCCATATGGTTGTGGGAAGATAACTATGCAGAAATTGTAGATAAGCGTTTGCTGCCCTATTTGCAGACCTATTTATTTAAAACAATGGTTTTGAATCGAAACATTGTATTTGGGCTGTGATGCCCAAAGGGCAGCCCCTTTTCTGGGAGTACCCTTCACTCTGAATTCAGATGAAGTACAGACAGCACAAAGTTCAAACACTCTTCCTGTCTTTACCGCCGAGCAGCAGCTCTCCCTTTTTAACCTCTTTAAGGAAGCAAACTGTAGCCACCTCTGAAATATGAATATAGAATTCCTCTTAATTCTTAAGACATTTGTCTTCCACTCAGCGAGGCAAGTCTTCTCTGAGTTCCTGCCAGCAAACACAGAAGTGGAGAGACTCCGGGAACTGGTCTGGTCATAACGTCCTTATCAGCACAGCAGTGCTAAGTGGCATGTCATTTTGAAATATGCCACTCTCTAAGTGTTGCTTCAGGTAAGATGTAACAGAGATGCCATTTGAAATGGAATAGTAGAATGATTCTTATAAATGGCTCTTCTGCATTTTTCTATACAGAATTATGATATATGATTCCTATTTTTGCCTCCTCGGCATCCATTCTCTTCTTTTGGAATGACACAATTTCACTTGTTGGAAGTAAATCTTTACCCATTCCCACTCCATATGATTCAGAAAAGGGTTTAATCCTGGATGTAGTAGTGAAAAACTCAGAGTCAAAATATGTAAATTTAATCCATAGCTACTCCTACAGGTTGAAGGATAAATATATGGTTCACAGTGGTTCAATTAAAATTAATAAATTGACTTGAGGGGTACTGACTGAAAGATAACTTTGTAAAATTTTGCTACTGAATTTTAGTCTGGTTGTATCATTATTGGCAAAGAGTAAGCAATTATTCCCAGCTATGTTAGAGTGTGGTGAAAGAAAAGAGCAAAAAATACTGAACTATAATAATAATATTAAAGACCCTGTGTTAGGCTGGGTCTAGAGAAAGAAAGCCAATGAAACTCATCTATGTATAAGAAAGAGCTTTATATCAATAAATAATTATCTATGAAGATGGCATTCCAGCCAAGTTCAACTCAAGTCCATAAGCCTGATACTAATCCCCAAGCCCCTCTTCAGACTCACATAAACACATGTGATGATACAGAATGCAGGAATATCATGGGTGACTGGGTACAGAGTCTTATGGATCCAAGGCCATTGAAAATCAGGCAGCGCATTAGGAGTTCTCCAGATCAGTGGCAGGATCCAAGCAGTTATGGAATCAAAGGGGCAAAGAGAAGGGGCGGTTTCTTGGGTCTGCCTTATATGAAGGCCACACCCCACGGAGGCATCATCAGGTGTGCCCTGATTAACATGTTGGATTGCAGTCCTACACATTCATATTTGTCATAAAATCATTGAAATACCACAAACCTGTATTACAAATCTATCTGATGCTAATTCTATTTTTGTGCTATTCATTCATATAAACAAATACATTTCTTGTTAGGCCAGTTTTGGTTTAGTTTTCTTACCCTAAATGGAAATTTCTCCAAATGATTGAGTCACTTTTCATATATAGTTTAATTTTTTTTTCAGTTTATTCATTATTATTTTATTTGTTTAATTTTTATTTTATGATATATATATGTACATATACATATATATTTAAAAAACACTCACTCCCTTCAAGTTGATACTGACTCGTGGCGATCTTACGGAATAGGGTAGCACTGTCCCTGTGGGTTTCTGGCACTGTCACTCTTTATGGGAGCAGAAAGCCTCCTCTTTTTCCTGTGGAGCAGCTGATAGTTTCTAAATGCAAAACCTGTGTTTAGCAAATGAATTTTTAACCACTATGGCACCAGGGCTCCACATATTTACATAAGCACCACCATATAGAAAATTAAAATACAGGCCTCAACCCAGGATATATTTAGAAAGTATTATAGAGGCTGTGACTATATGCACAAAGGATTTTTTTATTTTGTCAAAATTCAATTCTCAATCTGCCCTTTCCACTGGAAGGCAATGTGATTTTAATACCCACCACCCACATTTTATTGCAGGACATATCAGACAGTACTTTCAAGAGACTCATATGTGGGCATAAAATTCGGTTTCAATTATCATTTTGTAAAGTGCAACTTAGCCAAACTCAAGCTTTGGCATTTTGTAAAGCAATTATAGATATAAACAAACATTTAATACTGACTCAATATATGAAGTTTCAACTTCCTGAAATACTTTTATTTGTGTTTAAGGATTTGAAACTCTAAACTCCTTTAACTATGCATGAAAGAAACCTCAGCAAATTTAAAAGAGTAAAATATTTTCCATTCTCTCAAATATGAAGGAAAATAATATTCTAACAATGTCTACATTTATCTTCTAATGATAAGTACATCTTGTAAGATATCCAAATTGCTGGATTGTTAATCTATAGTCTATGGTGAACATAGATTGAAGGCTTCAATTAATAAAATTTTTCTTTAATAATAACATTTAATATCTAGTTTATTAAATCTCTAATTTCTCAAGGCATCTATATTTATATTTATGTGATGATTGGTCCAACAAGGCTAAAATATTTATCAATCTTCTCTATTACATAAAGGAACTAAGACAAAAGAAAAATCATTATTATATGTTTCATTTAAATTAACTTCTATAAATCATGTGATCACTTGGATCTGTACTTAAAACCTGTTAAAGAGAAAAAATTTTATTTGAATTTGTCTCTGCCGCTGCATGAATTTCTGTGAGTACACTAGTTAAATCTCTTTGAGTTTCAATGTTCTCATCTACAAATTGTAGATGTTTTTAGTTCATCCATCATGTTAATTGAATGCAAAGAAAATAATAAGACGCTAGATTATGTGAAAAGTACAAAGCTGGTGATGGCTCCCCAACAGCATCATCCTGCTTGCTGAAAGTGAAGATGAGGTGAAATGCTTACTGATTTAAGATTACCAACTGTGGCTTGGATTACACTTTAATGAAAAATAAATGTATCTTTAAGAATGGACCAATAAATATTATGATAAAGAGTCAAAGCTATTGAAGTTTCCAAGGATTTCATTTTTCTTAGATTCACAATCAACCCTCAAGAAGCAGCAATAACGACATAAAAGAGCATATTGCATTGAGTAAATCTACTGTACAAGACCTTTTTAAAGTGTTTAAGAGCAAATAAATCACATTGAGTATTAAAATGCCCTGACCTAAGCCATGATATTTTTAGTAACTTTATATGCATGTTAAAGACTGCAGAAGAATGGATGGATTTGAATTATAATATTGGTGAACAATATTGAAACTACTGCCCATTGAGAACACCAAAAATCCATCTTGAAAGTAGAGACAGAAGGTTTCAGAACTTCTGAGGAGGAGACTGTCTCGTGTGCTTTGTACATGTTAGTGAGAGGGACCAGTTCCTATAGAAAGATACCAACTTGATGTCCCCAAGCAGCAAGAGCAACATCATGTTAGTGTAAAGATTCAATATGATTCGAGTAGAATAGTGATAAGAAAAGTTAACTAGAGGCAAGTACTATTGAGTTATTGTGTTCCCGGTATTTATATCAATATAATAAGACCTTAGTATTAAAAAGTAGGCTTGTATGTAGACTAGTAAAGGACTGGACAGTCTTGTTCTGTTGTGCAGAGGGTTGCTATGTGTCTGAACTGCTTCTCTAGCACCTAACGACAGCAACAACAACGATGTTAACAAAGGATTCAACCTTTTTAATTTTTTTTTGATTGGGGGGTTGTAAAAATAAGCAGGTTTCCATTTTCTTATTTTAAAGAATATCATTTAATCAAACATTAGAATATAAAAATGCATACAGACAGAAAGGAAATTAGTGTTTTCCCTGGGCTGAGGGGAAGCATGACCTGAGGGATGATATAAGGCGTTGTTGAAAGACACAGTGTTTCATTTTGTGGTGTCAAATGAATGGTGAATGATCTATAATTGCTCGTGGATATGTACAATTTTGTTAACATAGATACTAAAACACATCTAATTTTACACTTTTTAATAGATAAAATGTATGATATATGAATTAGAGCTCAATAAAGTTATCTTTTAAATTATGTGAATAAGATAGTGACTTATTAGTGGATCAAAGTAACTTGCCAAGACACTAAAATCAATTATTAGTAATTTGCATTTGTGAGAGGCAGCTCACAAATAAACCAGGGATGAGAGGGAATGGTGCAATTAAAAGAAGAGACAAAGTTGAGGCGTAGGGGATACCTGGAGCCAAAGCTTCAAGACCCAGCTCTTTATACAGTTCTTGTCATGTACCCTACATCGTGTGACAAGTTCCTACACAAAAATTCTGTTAATAATTATCTTAGGCAAACAAAGACGTATTTATATTTTGGGTATGTAATTTGTTTGCAGCTCGGAGGGGTGGATGAAACCAGGAAAAGGGAATATAGCTGATCTTTTGTAGAACAGTATGTATTTCGGCAGTTTCCCAGGGAACCAGATGGGACAGGTCTCTTTTATCTTGGGCAGGGTAAGACCATCCAGTGCATCAGCTCCTTGGGTTGAGTTGTCAGCACCTTCCCTCGGGTCCTACACCGAGGCAGGTGATGGTCAGTCCTACTTGCCCAAGGAGTAGACCCCCAGCTTGCACTAATTCACATAGCTTTCAATGAACTTGAAAACTGGTGAGCACTGATGTTTGACCTGCTAACAAATTCTGGTATA
>NW_022106084.1:3814812-3819391 GCF_000313985.2 Echinops telfairi
TCGGGTCCTGCTCCATCCTCACAATTGTTCCCATGCTTGCGGCCGTTGCTGCAGCCATGGTGTCAATCCATCTTACTGATGGCCTTCTTCTTTTTCTCTGCCTTTCTACTTTGCGAAGCATGACATTGCTCTCCAGGGATTGGTCTTTAATAACAACATGTCCAAAGTAGGTAAAGTTAAATAAGCCGCAACAACCTGCCTCTAAAGAGCACTACAATTCTCAACTTTCAGCCAAGATCCATATGACATCAACAATGATGTCCCTTGTCCCATACACTTTTTTGAATTGAGCTTGAACCTCTGGCAACATCTACAGTAGGACAAGCCACCACAGCATGACAAACTGACAGACAAGTGGTAGAACAATAGAAATGGACTTGGTTTTTCTTGCTTCAAGTCAAGAATTTTGAACCAAAGTCCAATAATGTCCACAGATTTACCTACTACAATATGTCTTTTGGCCACCATTGGGAGAATAAACTCCTTGTCATGGCTCTAAGGAGGCAATTTGACTTGTAATCAGCCCTGCATGATCCAGACTCTGTACTATTGTAACCCTTCTGTGACCAAGAGTCTTTGATAAAAGTTACATGTTGCTGTTAGGTGGTATTGAGTCAGTACTGATCCATAGGGACCCGATGAACAAGGGAACGAAACATTGAAGAGACCTACTCAATCCTAACATTTGTTCCTATGCCTGATGCCATTGTTGCAGTCACTATGCCGATCCATCTCCTGGACAGCCTTCATCTTTTCTTCTGTCCCTCCATTTTGCCAAGCATGATGTCCTTTTCCAGGGACATCTTGACAATATGCCAAAGAATGTAAGACAGAGTCTTGCAATCCTTGCCTCAAATGAGCAATCTGGCCATACTCCTTTTAGCAGTCAATTGTACTTTCAATATTCTTCTTCTGCAGCATATTGTAAATGCATTGATTTCTCTTGAGACTTCCTTATTCAATGGCTTACTTTCACATGCATCTGAGTTAATGAAAATACTACGGATTGGATCAAGCACACCTTAATCCTCAAGTAACATCCTTGATTTTAAATAGTTTAAAGAGGTCTTGTGTACCAGACTTACCTACAGAAACTCTTCTTTTGATCTCTTGACTACTGCTTCAGTGAGCATTGATTCTGTATAATAAAAAATAAATAAAATTTTTATCTAAAAGATAAAATTCTTGACAACTTCACACTTTTTACCATTTATCTCATGTTACCTATTGGTCTTGTGAAAATGTTGGTGTTCTTTGCATTGAGTCATAATCCTTCTTGAATACTGTAATCCTTATCTTCATTGGCAAGTGCTTCAATTCCTCCTCATTTTCAATAAGCAAGATTGTGTCATCTACTTATCTACTGTTGTTAATAAGCTTTCCTCCAATGCCACATTCTTATTCATATAATCCATTTTATCAGAATATTTGCTCAGCATAATTCAGCTCTAACCTGAATTACATGCAAGCAAATGAAGGTCTGTTCCATAGTCAGCTCCTGGTCTGATTTTAACTGCTGCTTTTGAGCTTCTCCTTCATCTCTTCCCAGAGTTGTAGTCAATTTGATTTCTGTGTATGGATTTCTTGGGAAAACCATGTGTATAGTTGCTGTTTGTGTTGCTGAGAAATGGTATTTGCTATGATCAATCATCAATTTTGCAAAATTCTATCATGCAATCTCTTGCTTCACCAAGATCATATTTTCCAATTACTGTGCTTTCCTCTTTGTTTCCAACTTTTGTATTACAATCATCAATAATTATTGATGCTTCTTGAGTGCATGTTTGACCAATTTCCAATTGAAGTCTTTGATAGAACTCTTCAGTTGCTTCATTACTAGCTTTTATGGTTGATTCATATATTTGAGTCATAGTTGTGTTGACTGGATATAATCCTATCACAGGCATCATTGTACTTAATTGATTTTTGACAATGACTGCTAAGCAATTCCTCTTGATTATGTTATTCCCAACATAGTAAGTGATGTGATTTTCTTATTCAAAATGGCCTATACCTGTCCCTTTCAGCTCACTAATGCATAGGATATTGGTCTTTCTTTTTTGCATTTCAATTTGGGTGATTTCCAGTTTTCCTAGATTGATACATTGCACATCCCAGGTTCATATCATTAATTGATTTTTGGCAGCTGTTTTTGCCTACCTTGAGTCATGTCCCATCAGCAAATGAAGATACAGAAGACTCTACTCCCATAGGCTTTACCTGACTCATGTCACCATGTTTGATTCCATTTGGAGAAATTAGCTCTCCTCAGTGACATTTTGAGTACCCTTGAACCTTAAGGGCCTCTTCTCAGGCACGATAAGTCTCTGGCAATGTTCTGTTTCCATTCCTTAGGAATTCCGTATCTGCTAATCTTTCCAAGCTATGCATAAGGTTTTCAGGGGCTCCTTCCTCTGAAGTGGGGATCTAGTCCTCTTTTGTTGTATTTTTTTAGTCTGGAAGCTCCACTAAAGCTGTTCATTTTCAGTTACTCTGCTGGCATTTAAAACACCAGCGACTTAACTTCTAGCATATCAGCAACACACACATTTTAATTTTTTTATTTACATATCACTATTTAAAATCTAAAATCTTTGAAAATATTTTCTTAGCACTCTATATTTCTCTACTGCTGAGTGAACTAGAAGTATATCCACAAACTCTATTTTGTACACAGAAACCAGTATAGCATTAATTCCATATATACTAGGGTCTTAATATGGGATGATATAAGCTTGCTTGCTGAAAGGAAAGACTTGAACACTTGATGCTGACGATGAAGGAGTACATCCTTCAACATGGGGTACAACTCATGGTAAAGCAACCTGAAACCATCACCACTGAACTTTGTTAGACTAGGTTGACTAAAGAAACAAACACAGTGATATTTGTCTACATATTAGAAAGAGATTTATATAAAAATGCAATTATATATCAAGAAAGTGTCCTACCCCAGTCCAACTCAAGTCCTTAAGTCCAATTCGCGTCCGCCAATCCCTCTTCAGACTCATGCAGCTACATGCAATGATTCAGAATGTAAAAAGATCACAGGTCAGTAAGTGCAGAATCATGTGGATCTAAGGTTGGTGGAAACATGTCCGGACTCCAGAAGCTCTCAGGGTGGCCAAGAAACAGGAAGCTAAAAGGAGAGGGTTCCCAGGGTCCTCCTTGAAAGAGGGCCACACCCCAATGAGGCACTATCAGGGTGTGAGCTGACTGTCAGGTTGGATTCCCACCCTCTATTTTCATACATCTTAAAGTTGACATAAAAGTATCTAGCTACAGAATGGACCAATAAATAAAATCATTACAAATGGAGAAAAGTTTCAAGTCTAAGAATGTTGTTCCTTGGATTAACATTTCATGGTCATGAAAGCAGCAGTCAAGAGATCAAAGGACATATTGCATTATGTAAATCAGTTGCAAGAGACTTCCTTAGGGTTTTGAAAGGAAGAGTGTTACTTTGAGGAAAGTTGCATATGCGTGTGAAAGTTGGAAATTGAATAAGGAAGATCAATGCATTTGAACTATAGTGCTAACAAAGAATAGTGAAGGTACCATGGACTTCCAAAGAACAAATACATCTGTCTTGGATGAAGTACTGCCTGAAAGCTCCTTAGTGGTAAGGATAGTGAGACTTTGGTCAAGTACTTTAGACATGTTTCTTTTTTTTTTTAGGAGAAACTGGTTCCTGGTTCTGGAAATATGCTACTTCTTTAAATGGCTGAATGTTGATTGATTCTTTTTAGTACAGTGGCTCTGTACAGTCTCTCTGTACATACTTTCTTTACAGAGAGGTTTGCAATCCATATTGAATGGCTGTAGTCTTTTAATTTCATCAGGAAGTGCCTGGTGTTGACTGAAAGCAATAATGTGATAAAGAAATGAGAATTCCAGAGCACTTAATTGTGCTCATGGAAAACCTGTGTGTAGAACAAGAGGCCATCAATCAAACAGGAGATTTTGAATGGTTAAGTCAGGAAGTTGTTTGTCATGGCTGTGTCCTTTCACCATACTTAATCCCTATACTGAGCAAATATGAGAAATTGAATTATCTGAAAAAGAATGGCATATAGGAATTGGAAGATGGTTCACAGAATTGATAAATATTCAACCATTTCAAGAGGTTACATTTCATCAAGAACCAAGTTCTTTTCTGAATCTGGTTTGAACAATTCAAATTCAATTCAGCACAATTCAAATGCAAAAAGAATGAGTGTATCAAAAAAGTACATAGAGTCAATGTACCAAAAAGAATTAGTCCACAATTTCAGGACGCAGCATATGGGCAGGAGCCAAGGGTGCTGAAGGAAGAAGTTCACACTGCCCCGAATACATCAGCTAAAAAACAAGGCTCCAGGAATTGATGGAACACCATTGAAATGTTTCAGAAAACTGAAGAAGCATCATAAGCTCTCATTGGCCTATGCTAGGGGAATAAAAGAAGTCTAGGAAGCCAAAATATGATCTTGAGTCTATCCCATCTGCTCAATTTTGAGAACATATCAAGAAGATATTTGACCTATTGAACACTAATAAAAAATTCAAGCTTCAAGTTGCAATCTTGAAAGATTTTATG
>NW_022106084.1:3819557-3821267 GCF_000313985.2 Echinops telfairi
TATATTGAGCAAATCATCAGAGAAACTGGATCATATGAAGGGGAATGTGCCATCAGGATTGGAGGAAGGCTTACTAATAACCTCAGATAAGCAGATGGCAAAACTTTGCTGCTGAAAGAGAGGATTACTTGAAGCATTTGCTGGTGAAGATCAAGAGTCACAGGCTTCCTTATGGATTCCTGTGGGCAGCTGAGGACCTGGAAGGAAGTGTCCATGGCTTGCTCTCCGCATGCCAGTCCTAGCATGAGGCATGCCTCTACAGGCCAACAATATGGGAAAAGCACAGCAACACACATATTCCAGGAAGGACTTCTCTGCAGTACATCTGCCCCACAGAAATGCTAATATTGAGCTGTCTCCTATAGGTGCCTGGCTCCTCACAGAGTCTCTTGTCCCTTATCTTAAGGAGCATTTTACACTTATTGACTCTTTTATACCTGGTACTCCCTTTGAAGTACTCCCCTTGAAGGCGTGGAATATTCCAGATTAGTGCATTACCCATTTGTTTGAGGTGTATGTATAACATGCGGCCTGCATTCTTCAAGAACTATATTGTTAAGTAAATTGTTAAATAAACTCCAGACTCTTCTTCCTCTTCTCGTCTCTCTCAAGAATGGAGTTGAGTCCCCTGTGCCACTTTTCTGTCTTCTTTGTCTTCTTTAATTGTGCACAATTCTCCACAGGATGGTTCGACTGTGGGGCTGAATCCCAGAAATTACAGTGCAGTGTAAAGAAAACTAAAATCCTCACAACTGGACCAAGAGGTAACATGATAAATGGAGAAAAGATTGAAGTTGGAAACAATTTGGTCCTGCTTGGATCCACAATCTATCCTCATGGAAGCAGCAAGAGAACAAAAAAATATTGCATTACATGAGTTTACTGCACAAGATCTCTTTAAAGTATTGAAAAGCAAGGACGTTCTTTGAGGACTAAGGTGCACCTCACCCAAGCCATGGTATTTTCAATTGCTTCATATGGATGTGACACTTGGACATTGAATAAAGAAGACAAAGAAAAATAAATGTGTTTGAATTATGGTGCTGGGGAAGAATATTGATGGAGACATCCTCTGGAAAAGAACAAAGAAATCTGACTTGTAAGTACAGCCAAAATGCTCCTTTGAGATAAGGATGTGGAGATTCAGCCTCACACACTTTGGACATGTTGTCAGGAAAGACCAGTATGGAGTTAAAGGGAAGAGGGAACCCCACAAAACATCACAGGTTCGGTAGGTGCAATTGAACAGCTATAACAAGTAAAGATTATAGTAAAGTTATAGAGAGCATGAGAGTTAAAAGATGGAGTCAAGTAATGGAGTCAGTCGCAATTCATGGTAGCATTGCTCACCTCAGCCCCACTTGATGGTCTTCGTGGAGGGGACTTAGCTGCCAGAGTAGAAGCAGCGGCCTCGTCCTCCTCAGCCACCCTCCTGAGAACCAGGGAGCCTCATTATTGATTGCTATTAGGAGGATCTGATTACAGAGTCATACATCACAGAAAGAGGCAATACAATTCATTCTTGAACAGGTTTGATCATTCCGGTGTCTCATACAATAAAACAGACAATTACTATTCTGGGAGGCATGCAAGCCCCCTAGCAGACAACAACCTATGTCATAGGGAGGGGTACAACATAGGCAATGCAATCAATAGGAGGAGGATGACCTAGGGGTGTGCCCATAGGAATGGGAAGGTCTAGGGTTACAC
>NW_022106084.1:3821367-3822405 GCF_000313985.2 Echinops telfairi
GGTCAAAGAGTTGAACATTGAACAATTATTTGTGGTCTAGTCACTCTCTGTGTTATTTTTATATTTATTGTGTAATATTTTGTATATAGACTTATTCAATATTTTAATTGGGAGCTTGAATTTATTTTTATTTTTTTAACTTAAGAAATACAAAGCGTTTTCCCCTTTAAGTTTTATAACTCCAGGTATTTATACATTTTACAAAGCGTTTTCCCCTTTAAGTTTTATAACTCCAGGTATTTATACATTTCATTTTGATCTTTTACTTTGTCTTCTTGGGTCATCCTTGGGCATTTCTGTTCAGCACTTTCATTTCATCATTTCTTTCCTTCACTTTAGCTACTCTACATAGAATCATAAGTTCCCGAGTTTCTTATGTGATTCTTTCTCTCTTGACTTTCTAATGACCTTTTACTTTCTTCAGTTTCTTTTTCTGATGTCTTTGGTGACATCCCACAACTGATCTAACCTAAGGTTACCGAAGTTCAATTCTACTATTGAGAGGTCTCTAAATTCAGTTAGAATATACTCAAAAGACATCCTTTGGGTATTAAAAGCTTTAATTCTTTTTTCTTCATTTTAACTTGAACTAGCACATTGTCTATTGGTGGTTCATTCTTCATCTGGTTCCTGGCCTTGTTCTGATTTATGATGCAGAGTTTCTCCATCATCCCTTTCCACGATATAGTGAGTGTAATTCCTGAGTATTCCACTTGTGAGGTCTATGTATTAGTCACCATTTATGCTGCTGAAAATTATTTGTAGTGAAGAAGTTGATGATCTTACAAAATTGAATCATTTGCTCTCCAGGGTGTTTCTATCCTCCAGGCCACATATTGTGAAAACTTTGTTTTTTCCTTTGTTTCTATCAAACTCAAATCACAAGTAATTAACAATGTAACATAATTATATAGTTGATCAATCTCAGAATTCACAAATTGGTAAAAATATTCAATGTCTTCATTTTTAGCTTTAGTGTTTGGTATTTCAATATTAGTCTTCTTTGGAAGTTGTGTTAGTCTGGGTAGACTAGAGAAA
>NW_022106084.1:3822505-3824888 GCF_000313985.2 Echinops telfairi
ACATAGGCAATGCAATCAATAGGAGGAGGATGACCTAGGGGTGTGCCCATAGGAATGGGAAGGTCTAGGGTTACACATGTGACAAGATGGGCAGATCCTAGATTCATAATGGCTACCTAACCTTGGTCATCCTTGGGCGGGTTTGACCTCTCTGGTATCTCCAAGTAAACAGACAACTACTCTCCTTATCAGAAGGGAGTGGGCCTTATTTAGGGTGAGTCAGACTATGCGGTCTGGTTGCTCTAGATGGCTAATGTTAAGGAGAATACCCTCTGACCTACTTTCACTGACTGCCTAGTGTACAGTCATACTCAAGCAGCTAAGTACATATTATTGGGAAGACAGCTTAAGAGAAATCCTTCTGTTCCCCACAGACCAGTTCCTGGAGAAGGACATCATGCTTGTAAAGTATAGGGAAGCAAAGAAGACGAAGAGCCTCAAAAGCTGGATTTGACTGGTGGCTGCAAGAATGCCCCGAAGCAGAGGGAAATTGAGCGCACAGAGCAGAACCAGGCGATGCTTCTTTGGTGGCGCACAGGGTCACTGCGGGTTGGATCTTCTTTGATGGCCACCAACCACAACAAAATAGTAGAGTCATTCTTTTGATGACAATGCTTGGTTGCTATGTGGATTAGGGGTGATTCAGTCTCACAGTAGCCCACAGAAACAAACAAAAAAGCCCAAATATTACCTGGTCACACAATAACCACACCCTCATCCTTAATTAAGCTCATTGTTTCAGATACTCTATCAACCCACATCATTAAGGGTTTTCTTATTTTCTTTGACCCTCTGACTTTTGAAAGCATGATGTTTCTCTCCAGGGAGTGGTCCCTCTTGATAACATGTCTAAAGTACTTGACAAAAGATCTAACTATTCAACTTCTCATCAGTACTTTGGTTGTTGTTTTTGTTTTGTTTTTTAACAAGACTGGCTCTTTTCAGACAACCAGTAGTATATTTAATATTCTTTACCAAAACTACAATTCAAAGGTAGAAATTTTTCCTTAGTTTTCCTTACCCATTGGACTGCTTGAGTCAGAAACAGATTATTCCTCAAAGTGATATTTTGCCTTTTTATAGTATAATAACGTCCTTTGCAGAAGAATTACCCATTAAAATACATAAATTGTATATTGCTTACTCCTTCTATGGTTGCTGATTGTAGACAGAAGTAAAATAAATGATGTCGTTGACCACTTCAATTTTCCCCTGATACTGGCTGATGGGATTCAACCAGTTCATACCTAATTTTTTGGTGAATTTGGTATATCTGTTGTTAAAATGTTAAAATGAAATCATAGTTCTCTGTAAGGTGGGTGGCTGGGCAGCTGCCCAATGCGGAAGTTACAAATGTACATCCCTACTCTCTTTTAATGTTCATCTGCAGCAATAACATATTCTAAGGGTCCTGCCTGCAGCAATGTTCATTCTTCATAAGTGTAAAATATTAGATGGAACGACACTTGTAATATTTGTTTATTAATTTAATAAAACTCATTATACTTTTGATGAAATGCTACAATTATCTTCCCCTAAATTTGTTACTTAAGTAAATAAATAACATAAAGAGAAAAAGTAACAAACAACCAAAGGGTGACAGGCTATTATTCCTTTCAGGTTTGTATTAAGCCCCAAATTCCCACAAGATATTATGAGTGAATTATGAAATTCATGAAAGTGTTCAAAGAGCTGGAAGTATTATCAAACAATTTCTGTAAGGTCATCAGAAGTGGAAAGGAGTTTCCCATAGATGAACATGATATATCACACGCAATGACTATTGTCTAATTGGCATAATTCGAGAGGAATAGGATCCTACTCCTACAATGAAAGGATGGTGAAGGATAAATCACACAGCACATGATTCTCAGATACAAGCTCAGAGTATTGCAAGTAAGGATGCCAATCAAGAAGCAATATCGACCAGACTGGCGCCAATGAACCATGCACAATCCTCTCTGTACCTTAAAGGCGACTTTGACCGGGGCTCCTCAAGTCACCCATGATCAAATTGTCAAGGGAGAGGAAGGGGATGGTGACTACCTAGTGGTCTCCATGCCGTTATAACAATGTACCCCTAACAGGATGATATCCTTATCAGGGGGATGAGAACGACTGATGGAAAGCCAAGTCAGGAACAAGCAGATATCGTTATCAGGAGGATGAGGACGACTGATGGAAAGCCAAGTCAGAAGAGGATAAAAGGAGCAGACACATCTGGGAGAAGACAAGTGCATGTCTGTTGGTAGAAAAATTGGGAGGGCAACCTTCAAGTAGAGGTAACCAAAGGAAAAATATGACTAGCAATAATTTTAAGGGCCCTAAGGGGTTTTATCCCTAGTTATATGTACCTAATAATCTGTATTGGTCCGAGTTTCTG
>NW_022106084.1:3826382-3827228 GCF_000313985.2 Echinops telfairi
GAGCAGAGAGAGAGGTGTCTCCCACCACCAAGGAGGAAATACCGGATTTCCCAGAATTCTCAGGAGAAGGCAATGCCCACGCAGAGGTCTCATTAGCTATGACCTGATTGACAGACTATACTTTACCACTACACTCTTAATCTTCTCAAGTCCCAAATTGACACCAGATTATGTAACTACCACAGGAGTCAAGACATGTTTTGCAATCACTTATCACATTGGACTGGGACAGTTAGTTCTTGAGACATTCTTTTGATGATAAATGTAAAATAATTCTTTTGCATTTTGCCAGTACTAGAATAGTAGACCATAAAATTATCCTATTAAAAATCATCATTAGAGTTTATTTCAGCTCACTAATGTAATATAAGATATTGAATGTTATGAGTTTCATTTCTCTTTTTACAACTTCTTATTTTTTTGACTCAAACTTTAACATTCTATGGTCTGGTTATTAATGCAAGTTTGAGCCACACCACATCAGCAAATGAAGTTCTGAAAACTTTGTTCCATCTATACCACTAAATTGACTCTATTTTAAGAAGTCATCTCTTCTCCAGTTTATATTAAGTGACTTCCAACTTGATTGGCTGATTTGTTTACACTAAACAAATCTTCTATTCATCAGAAATTCACACACACCCCCACACACACACCTTCCTTTCCCTTTTTAAAAAAGTAAACCATTAGGACTTGCTTCTAAGTCTGTTTTAGTCTGAAGCCTTGGCTGAAGTCTGTCCACGATGGATAACCTGCTTTAATTTGAAAAATGCTAATGTTTCCAGCATTGCAACAAACTAAAATACACCACAGTATGTCAAGCTGAAATACAAGTAAAAATTAGCC
>NW_022106084.1:3833546-3835336 GCF_000313985.2 Echinops telfairi
AAAATA
Source organism: Echinops telfairi (assembly GCF_000313985.2). NCBI lineage: Eukaryota > Metazoa > Chordata > Mammalia > Afrosoricida > Tenrecidae > Echinops > Echinops telfairi. The sequence continues at coordinate 3,833,553 of NW_022106084.1, forward strand.
ATCCCAGAAACTTAACCAGGATCATAATGATTTTGATCTGCTTAGAAAAAGAAATTACAGTTAAACCTACAAAAGACATACTAAGTATGGCAGTTACATCATTTCCTGTCAACTTGAATGCAGGTGAAGGGGTGGAGTCGACCCCATCAATCAGATTGCAACTTACCTTATTTGGAGGCAGAACAGAGATAAATAGCTCACTGGAGGCGAGACGCACTCTTTCTGCCTTTCCTTTCGTGTTGTTGAGATACTCAGAGAACTGAAGGAGACACGTGGAGATCCGTGGCAGTGTTGAGATGCTTCCACTGCCACTGGATCCATAAGACCTTATACTCACTGACCTGTGATCTTCCTGCATTCGACATCATTGCATGTGCTATGTGAATCTAAATAGGAATTTATGAACTAGTATAGGATATATGAGCTGATATTGGACTTATGGACTTGATGTGGACTGGGCTCAATATACAATTGCTGCTTTATATAAAGCTCTTTCTTATACACTTCTGAGTCTCCATGACATGTTTTCTCTAATCAACCCAACTAACACACTAAGTAACTGAAATGATATCAAAAAATGAATGGCACTTTAAGATAACTGTGAGTATAAGATGGTTTATTCTGAAAATTTATCGCAGTATTTCTAAATGTTTTTGAGCCCATGTATTTTTAATAAATATCATAAATCTATGGAAGCTTTCCTCTTAAAATATGTCCATGCTTCCAAGTTTGGGTTTTTCTCTTTTTTTCAAACCATTTTATTAGACCTTCAGCCAAAAATCATACCATTCAATAGTTCAGTCATATCATGCAGTGTTGTACATACTCTACCACAATCAGTTTCAAAACATTTTCTCCCTTCTCATATTCTTAATATCAGCTCCTCATTACCAAACCCCCACCTCCTATGCTGTACTGCCCAGGAGCCTTACTCTGGTTATTGTCTATAAATTCGCCTATCCTGCATGCCGTATACCAATAAAAAAATAAGGAATCATAGAAAAATACAAAACAGTCAAGAGCGCTACCAACAATAACAAAAACAACAGAGATAAACCTCAATTTGAAAAATATATATATTAAAATCCAAATCAAACTCACAATGTATCAAAAGGGAGATCAGATGAGAAGTTTTAAAACAATCAAGTCATTTATTATTTTAATCTGCTATAATCATCTCTACAGCACTCTCTGATTAATCAGGTTATTTCATTCCTCAATTATGGTCAGAGGGAAAATTGCGGGAGGCTTATTCCTTGTGTAGATCCCACTATCATCAATATCCTTCTGCAAACTAGAATTTCACAATTCAAACTCTGATACCATTCCCTCCTTTGGATTTAAATTATAACATTTACAATCCTTGGATTGCAGATGTTGTTGTGCTTCTCCCATGTGGGCTTAGTTGATGTCTCACTTAGATGGCTGCTTATTTTGAGACAAGCCTTTAAGACCCAAGATGCTATTATTTCTGCATGCCAGGCACCATCGAATTTCTTTTCCACACTATGCTGTAGCACCATGTCTTCAGTATTTCCTTCATGAGAGCAAGTACTGAGCAGGGCTATGTGGTAAGAACTAATTGTTCTTAGATTGGAGTTAGGAGTAAATGAAGCCCAAAATTCATTCTTTGTGTTTGTTTGTTTTAACTTTTTATTTATTTGCTTTTAAATCATCTTATTGGGAGCTCATACAACTCATATCACAATCCCTAAATACATCCATTATGTCCAACTCATTTGTACATGTGTTGCCATCATCATTCTCAAAACATTTTCTTCCTA
>NW_022106084.1:3836138-3847410 GCF_000313985.2 Echinops telfairi
AGTGTTCTTGCATTGAAGGAGTACTTGAGTAGAGGCCCAATGACCATCTGCTACCTTAATACTAAACCTATAAATGTATGCACATAGATCTATTTCCCCCATCATCATATATAGATATATTTACATATGTACATGTTTCTGATTCACCTTAGAAACATCTTGGTCAATTTATGGCAGAGAATCTTATCTATCATCTACCTGGAGCATAAGATCCATCTATTTAGTGTCATTGATAGAGCCATGGTAATGTACTTAAAACACATTGAAAATGGGAGATTAAACAAGTGTTGTGTTGTACAGATTAAATCCTTACATGACTGGATACTATTTAAACAAACAATGGGAGTTGGAAGTCAGGAAAAACTTAAAACAACATTTACTGACAATATCAGACACAGATCTTCCAAAATAACATATATTTTAATTCAGCATGTAGAGCATTATAGTAGTGAATAAATCTTAGTCCACGTACCAGAAGTTCAGTACTCTTGGTATAGCTTTCATCTGCTTCTTACACAGCATGTGGTTTTTCAACCTTAAGTCTTTTGGCTATAGGTGTGTGGTAGTTACATAATCTGGTGTCAATTTGTGGATTAGGAGTGAAAAGGTGGAGTCCAGCCTGCCAATTAGATCATAGCCAATGTGGCCTCCTTGTGGGCATGGCCTTCTCTTGAGGATTCTGGGAACTCTTGTATTCCTCCTTGGAGGTGGGAGAGACATTCTCTTTCTTGACTCACTCTCTTAAAGATTCTCTACTGACTAGGCTCACTCCCTGTGAGACATCTCTGAGGAGAAACCACATGGACCTAGCTCATTGCAGCCTTAGGAGCTGGAGAAACCACATAGAGACCCCTGCCAGTGCTGAGATGTTTATAATGCCACTGGATCCTCAAGACTTCTCACCCACTGGCCTGTGTGCATGTACCAAAATGGGTTTGTTTGTTTTTTGTGGTTTTTTTCAAATGTATTCTTCTACTGATGGGATCTCTGGCTGTTTCCAATTCTTGCTATTGTGAACTGTGCTGAAATGAATATTGGTGAGCATATTTGTGATCTGCCTCTTATTTCTTTGGGGCTTTTGTCCCAAAGTCATATTGCTGGTTCCTATGGTATTTCTGTGCCAGTTGTTTTAGGAATTGTCATATCACAGTAGACAGTGTTTGTATGTATTTACAAGTCTACCAGCAGTGTATAATCCTTCAGTCTCTACACACTCTTTCCAGTATTTGTTGTTCTCTCTCGCTCTCCCATTTTTAATTCGGCTAAGGTTGTAGGAGTAAGATGGTATTTCATCATTGCTTTGATTTGTATTCCCCTGATGCCTAGAGAAGGAGAGCATTTATTTCCTCATGCCCTGGTTAACAGTCTGGTGTCATCCTTTGTAAAATGTCTATTTAGGTCCTTTGCGCACTTTTTAAGAGGGTTATACCTGTTTGTTTGTTTCTTATTAGTAATTAGTCCTTTGTCTGTTATGTCATTGCTAAATATGTTTTACCCGATCCATGGATTCTCATTTTACTCTGATGAAAGTTTTTTATTTAAACAAATGTTTTATTTTAAATAGGCCCCAGACATCTATTTTGTCTTCCACTGTGTGTGCTTCCATTTTTATATCCAGTAGGCTGTATGTGCCCTGCCCTAGGCTGCTTAGTTTTGTCTCAATTGTCTCATTATTGATCCTGATAGCTTTGGGTTTTATATTTAGGGTCTCTGATCCACTTTGAGTTCATTTTTGCGTATAGGGTGAGGTATGGGTCCTGTTTCATTCTTCTGCATTTGGATATACAGTTGCTGAAGAGGGATTGTAGTGCATAAAATTCACATTCTAAATTTATCTTAACTGCTAGAACAAGAATATTATAAGAGAAGGATGCATAATATCAAAGTACTAATAAAATGTATATAGACCTGGATAGACAATTGATTATAGACTTCAAATACACAAGAATTAAATGAAAATACAATTGAAAAACTCTAAAATCCTCTATTAAAAATAAACAAAGACTGAGAGAAGAGATGGTGCTGAGATAGTGCTAGAAAATTCCAGAAAAATACCCAAAAATGTCAACTAGCATTTTATTTTTTGATGTGAAGAATCTTCATTCCAGTTGAAACCTTGTGAGTTCGCATTCATAAGAAAAGTCAAATCAGGACAGGCCATCCATAAAGACAGCAGAAATATGCCTCAGTTCACAGGGTCAAAAATCTTCTCTGCATCTGGTCAGGTTCTGGTCAACTCAATGCTGGCTGACTCAGTTAGCCTCACCAGAGTGCCCACTGGCTGCCTGGCCTTTAGACCAGGGGCCCCATTACAAATTCTCAACAACAAGTGGATCCAGGTGGTCACCTAGCAAACATTGCAGCTTGCCCACAAGCTCCCTTTAATAATTCTGTCCTAGAGTGTAGAGTTTCCTCAGAGCTCCAGATTTTTTCAAGCTTCTGACAAAAACCATTAGTTCGCGATTCAAAAAGCCAGAGTTCCTTTTTCTTCACTCCATCAACAGCCCCATAAGCAAGTCTCTTGGAATGCAAACATCCTGAGTACTCCAAAGCACTGGGTGGGGATTATCTTTTCAGAGACTTCTTTGCAGGAGGATTCTAACCCATTTAAATATTCAACTTTTAATGGCTGAAGGCAAGGCTTACAAATGCTCTGTTTTCATACTTCACAATAATCGTTTCTATCAATCATTATATCAACAATAATTAGAAGAAGAAATCCATATAAACAAAGTAGAATCAGATCCTAAACTCAATTCTTAAAACCATCAAGTTCAACCCTTATTTAATTTATCTAAATTATTCCATTGATGCAAAGTATTGGATTAGGTCTCTGACAGCATCAAGCTAGAGCCAGGCTTCTGTCAGCAATTTTGTCCTTCTGTCAGCCATTTCGTTAAGCAACTCTGAAAAATTCAAGAGAAGATTTTGTTACCTGAGCTCAAAATATACATTAACAACATTCATTTTCATCATTTCACATAGGAATAACCAAAGACAACAACCAAACAAAATAATCAAAACTTTCACTTCCCACTTTCTTTCCAGAAAACAACCCAGTGAACCACATGGACATATCTGACCTCTGGCTAGCCAAAAATTAAAAACTACCATCAGGCAGATATCAAACAAACATCCATTCTCGATCTTTAAGATTTTTTTTCTCTAATACCCCACTCCTGATATCATGTGTTAGTCTGTGTAGACTAGAGAAACAAATTCATGGACACGCATATGTGTATAATAGAGAACTTTATATCAAAGAGTAATTGTATATTAAGAAAGCATTCCAGCCCGGTCCAATTCAAAACCATAAATCTGATATTAGCCCATTATATCAGATAACCGTCTATAAATTCCTCTTCAGATTCAAGCAATGCATGCAAAGATGCCGAATGCAGGAAGATCACAGGCCAGTGGGAGGAAAGTCTTGTAGATCCAATGGCACTGGAAGCATCTCAGCACTGGCAGGGGTCTCCACATGGCTCCTCCTGCTCCAGTGGTCATGGTAGCTCCAAGTGTCTTCTCAACAGGAATGTCTCATAGGGAGTGAGCAAGTGTCCCGCCTCCAGGGAGGTATTTATCTCTTTAGTGGCTCCAAATGAGGTCATCTAGCTGTGAAGTGATTGACAGGCTAAGCCACACCCCTTTATTCATAAGTTTCAAATTGATGGCAGACTCATTTGGGATAATCCACCTAAATTAACCTTACTATATTCATACATTAATTTGTTGACATTTTTGTGTGCCTTCAATTAAACTTTAGCTTGACACTATTGGGTGCAGTAGAACTGCACTATATGTTTTCACCTTCTCCACTCCTGCAGCAGCAGGTTACCATATCTTTTTTCCATGGAGTTGATAGTGAGTTTGATCCACCAAGCTTTTGGTTAGCAACTAAAAATTAAGCCATTAAGTCATCAGATCTCCTTATATAGACATTTTAAATTGCTCAATTACAGGACTTTGCTTATAGGACAGTAGGAATTAAAATGTTTTTTTTTTCCTTTGCCATTATTAGCCAGGAAATACAGCAAAGACCTTTGCTAGGAACTGCTTTGCGATGTAGCCCACTCTTTGTGATGGACTGTTGTAGCCACATGGCTATGAGAAAAAAATAAAACAGAACTTCCATTTAAATTTTTGCAGGCCTCTGGTGAAAAGAAAGGCCTGAACTCTAAAATTAGGTTGCTTGAGTGCCTCTAGTTTCAAATTCAGAAACACTAGTGTCAACATTTAAATGCACATATAAATATACAGCTGTTTGATGGAAAGGGAGTGTCCTTACAAAGGAAAGATTTTGGCTCAGTTATTCAGAAAATGGGTGCTGATTTTGCCGAAGGAATATAAAAGGTACAGGTATAGGCGTAGTCTTCAGTGATGCAAGGGCGCCCTGTGACAAATTCCCACAGTGGTGATGCAGGAAAACCTTCTTCCTGTTTCTACATTCTTCAGGATGTTTGAGCAACTCCACTTTTAGTTGGGAGGGGAATGTCAGAGCCCTCATTCTTTTGATGAGCCCTAATGTTCTCATGTTGTGCACTGACAATAAAAGGTCTCTTTAAAATGCATTCTTGAACAGAAGAAAAACTGAAAAGATCCATATTAATATATGAATCTTTTTGAAATCAGAGTGACCGGCACTATAGTGAATATTGGAGACAGTACAAGTATAAAGAGGTCCTGAGTACTTAGTTTGATAATGTTTTTGAGCACAACTGAAAGAGAGGATTGGTAATCATTTGGCCCCAAACACATAGAGAAAATCATAAGAAAAATAATGCTCACATGTATATATCCTTAAATATATTTTATGCTTTCCCTTTTGAGACTCATGTACATATTAAACCCACTCTAAATCTATTAATGCTTTACATAAAGCATATTAAAGAAATAATTGTTCCACAGATGGGTTAAGATATGAGGTTGACATTTGAAATAAGAATCATTTGGAATGCAATATGTAGGAAATGGAGTTGTGATTTAATAAATAAGCTAGAAAAGAAATCCCTGAGCTTTTCCAGGGATAGTATGTCAGTTCTCAGCCTACACCAACACTGAGTTCATAAGAATCCAATCATTAAAAGGTCACTTACAGTTGACCAGGATGAATTTCAACCTCCCAAGGCTACCCATTACATAAAAGTAGTTTTATTCTAAAGAGGGGAATACTTTTTATAGGCTAAAATAGCCATAAAATGAATGAAACTATTCCAAGGATATTAGATATTTGTGAAAGGAGTTCTTTATAAAAATGTTCCATTAGGAATAAAGATCAAATGTTTTCTCTAGAAAATAATGATGGGGTTTAATATTGGAGGTGTCAGCTATGAAGACCACACAGTTATTGTGAGAAATAACATTTAACCTTTCTCTTGTGGCTGATGGAGGCCAACGCAGTATTTTATTCTCAACATTGGCAGGTGATTTATTACCACTGTTTCTACTCCAGTAAAGCCACATTAGGCTGTGCTCAATGTATCATTTGTTATCTTCAAGCCCCCTGCACACTTTCTGCATGCATAATTTCTTTGTCTAGGAAATTTTAAACAGAGAAGAGTAAATATTTAAGTAATTATTCCAGATTCATCAGAAACTGTGGAGGTAAAGTCGAGTAGCTAAATAGATTATGCCAGACGATGTCTGACGCAATCATAAAGTTCTGACTTCAAGAAGAATGATGGTTATACATCTGAAACATCAGCTATGCATAATGGTGCATTAGTGTAGACACAGCAGTGACAGAGAATAAATCACAGACACACTTTCAGATGGGAATAAAATTTTGTGGAATAAATTCAGGTCAGAAAGCTTTCAACAGTTTCTGTTTTCAGAACTTACTACCTAAAAAATCAGTCAATTATCTGAAATTGCTTGGCAGATGCTCTGAGAATAGTTTCCCTATCTTTCAACTACTCTGACTACTTGACATTAATGTGAGAGTACATTTAAGAATATCAAAATAGTTCTATCATCAAAAATTCTATCAGATATATGTATCTATTTGTACATACACATACATGATGAATATTGGGGCCTTTATGATTGTATATTAACTACAGTAAAATATGTTTAATAATTATCATTTTAAATTCCAGAATCAACTTGTGTCCATATGTTTAACCAAGTGTCATAAATATTAACTACTCTGACATAATTGTTAGGAAAAACTTTCATCTTCTTATAGTTTCATTTCATGAAAAGGGTTTTAAGCAGCTCTCAGCCTCAGACTCTCTCCTTTTTTACTCTGCCTAGGGGAAATGGAGTAGCTTACATATCGGTAAATTTGGGTCTAGTTGAATGGAATGATATGTCCACCAAGGACTTTTATTTGTGGCTTTCTCAGGGACAGACCACTTATATACACTGTGACTCAGTGGGTAATTGTGGCATGTGGTATTAACAATCCCAGTATTTGTTCTCACACATAAACTGTTTTCTAACACTACCCTTTGTGAGATATTTATAGCATTATTTTTACATCTGCTACTTAAAAAAAATTCTTCTCTTATTTCTCAGAACTCAGCTAGAAGATATACATGACTTCTATTTATTGAAAGCTCCTTATCTACAATGTATCTTTTAGATTAAAAAATGTTCATTTTTGTTCATCTCTATTTTACGAAGATCTTTTCTGTGGTCCTATACTATTACCTATCTGTCAGCCTGCTAATCACAAACCTATAATCTATCCTACTCACAAAAAGAAAATGATAACTATCTATTTTCTAAAATGCATTTTCCAAGGCAAGCATTTGTTAACTCTCCTCCATTGTGTCTATGCTACACATTCTGTGTGCTTTGAATAAACAAATTAACAATATCCTTACAACCAGAAATGTACACAAACATGTACAAGTAAAATAATCACTGATAGAGTAAAAATCAGTGGTGCTTTTCATTTAGTTAAGAAAGATGTATGGAGATGCTTTAATTCATAAGAACACACTGACATAAAGAGGAACAATGTGTATGCATTTGATTCAAATATGACTGGAATGAAGTATTCTCCATGTTATATATTCTCCACTATAGAAAAAAACATACTTCTAGAAAATAAGGTTCTAAATAGTTAATTCATGTTATGTCAGGGAAGTTAGGGCCTTCTTTGTTGTAATAAATATTAAATGTCAATATGTCTGAATCACTCAATACATGCAATTTCCCTAGCTCTTTTGAACATTTCTACACACTGAAAACTTACATTCTTACCAAGAAATAAAATGTATATGTTCATACAAAGACTTTTATACATTTTAGTGGTTAAATTTGTAATATCCAATATAACAACTATTAAAATAACAATCTTAATTAGTAGTACAATGTGAAGAAATCTCAAAATAATTAGCCTGAGAATAAGCCTAGCCAATAAAAAGGGGATAAGGGAAAGGGGAATACATATTATGTTTCGCTATTTCCATAAGTGAGAGAAAATGCAAACTAACATAATCAAAGCAAGTTGCAATTGACTCCCAAAGGATGGGATGCGGAACAGTAAAAGAAAATGGAACAAAAGAGCAGGATGAACATTAGGGGAGATGAATATATTTATCTTCTGTATAGTAGTCTTAGTGACAGATTTTACCAAATTCTATGTTTTTATTTATGTGTGATATTAAGTGTTAGCTATACCTCGAGAAAATTAGTTTAAAGTTAAAAAGTTATGGCTATTTTCTAAATTTTATGAATATTATAAATACACATCCATGAAGCTCAATGAAATCTAAACATGATATAAAAACTGCTTAGCCCAGGCCTCTAAGTAATCCTGCATATAGCTCAAATTGTGAAAACCTATCCAGGGAGTCTCTGTACCAGAAAGAACTAGTTAGCGTGCAACTGCTACAAGAGGTAGCATATGATCAAGAACCAATATACTGTAGGAAGAAGTCCAAGCAGCAGTGGCAGTACCTTACAAATCCAGCTAGACCAGGGCATGTACACTGGTACAGATCAGAGCTGGAAACAAAGGGAATCTAGAATTTAAGCAGAATTAAATCCCTCAGGACCAATAGTGAGAATAGAGAGACCAGGAGGGGAAGGGGAAGGTGGGGCAGAAAGAGGGAACTGATCACAATGCTCTACATATAATCCCCTTCCTGGGGGACAGACAACAAAAAAGTGTGTGAAGCAAGACATCGGACAGTGTAAGACATGACAAAATAATAATAATTTATAAATTATCAAGGGTTCATGAAAGAGGGAGGGTAGGGGACAGAGGGGGAAAATGAGGAACTGATACCAAAGGCTCAAGTAGAAAGAAAATGTTTTGAGAATGATGATCGCAACCAATGTACAAATGTGCTTGACACAATAGATGTATGTATGGATTGTGATAAGAGTTGTATGAAACCCCAATAAAATGATTTTTAAAAAGTGTCTTATTAACCAGATTTTTAAAAAGGTATGTTATCTACATTGGAGAGGTATTTCTACATATTATTTGTACATGATATCCAGATTAATTTTTGCATCATATTATTATCAACATATATCACCCAATTGAAAGCCAATTGAATAATGGCACATGCTGTCTTCGGCTTGGTTCTCTAGAGAAGTAAAACCAACGGAGCTTGTACATGTGTACACACCGACCCTGATGTCAAGGCGATGACTGACATCTGTAGAGGTTTGGAAGTTCCATGTCAGTGGGTCACATGTGATGTTGGTGGGTTCTCCTACTCACGTAGCTTCAGGAGCTGCAGAACCGAAGACCAGCGAGTTAGAGGGCGCACCTCTAGCTGCAAATATGAATGAATCCAATGTCAGTACGTAAAATCGCAGGCACCTGAGTAGTCCCAGAATAGGAACCGGCAGACAATAATAGGTTGATGGTGTAAGTCGAAAGAACTGAATGTCAAATCATGAGACAGGTGTAGGGCCCAAACCCAGCAGGCAAGGAAGCTTTTCCATAATGCCCATTTATATTGAAAGGGGGCCACACACCCTGAAGAAACCTTCTTTCAACTGAGTGGCTTCTCATTTCATATCTCATGGAAGTTGCTTTAGGTTATATTTAATCGTGGGATATTATTGCTATGTTTTGTTGTTGTTATTTTTGCCATCATTTCCTAAACATTTATTTTCTATTTGTGCCCTTGGGCTTCGTTCAATATTTTACCCACAAAATCCATCAATATTTCCATTCAAGGCTTCCATTTTTTCCCTTTAAATTCTTTCAGCTTGAGATAAGCTGAGCATGTTCTCTTTTTTTATCATTTTATTAGGGGCCCATACAACTCATCACAGTCCATACATACATCAATTGTGTAAATATTGATATGTTTTAACTGAAAAACTCACTAAGAGAATCATGGCTTAGTCAAGTTAAAACAAAAGCAAACACCTTAACTATCACAGTGCTATTCAACATTTAATATGGCCCATAACCTCTACTTCTTATATTTGTGGGGAAATGGTTGAAAATGTTCTTGATTGTATTCATGAAAAATAAAAAAAAAGCCATTTTCTTACATATGTGTAATCTAAATATTTCTAAGGATGTCTTAATCTTCTTTAAAAAATTGAATTATATACTCAGGCACTATATTCTTAAAATGTTACAAAGTGTAAAAAGTATGGCACACACCAGACAACATAGAAGAAAACAATTTGTTTCAAAAAAAGAAATCTTTGACATTATCACCGAATAAAGAGAATGTGCATCTTTACTATAAATGCACAAAAAATACACTGATACAGAATAATAGCTAAAAATGACAAACTACCACAGCACAATATGGTTATGCATCTACAATAAGAAAGCCAGAAAATGGTTAATGATTTGTTAGAATTTACATCATTTAGGAATATTTACATTATTTGGCCGCTTAGTGCTATGTTCTTTGATGACACATCATTATAAAATTGGCACTGCTATTTTCGGCAGAAACTATGTAACATTGTCATACCAACCTCTGATCAATATACTTCCCCTATTTCATAGAGGATATATCATTTATATTATTTACAATTTACCCTGAAAATCACTTAAAAACCTGGACAAAACCTAGAAGGATGATTATCTTTAAAATTATTTGAACCATAAATTTAATTTAGATCAAGTGAAATGTGACAACATCAATGTTTATTCTAGGGACTAAGCTCCAAAATGGCCTTATAGGACATGAAATTAATCTCATATATATATGCACTGAAGGTAAGTTTATCTTAAACATGCACATGTGAAAAGTTATGAATATCTATAGGTGTGAATATGGCACCATTCAAAAGACATCAGAATATCTGGGCAGAGAGCCAATCAGACTTATGTTCAATTACAAGTGGCTAGCTAGACACCTGGAAGGTACATTGTGGAGAATAACTGCCCTGGTACAACATCCTTAGTCCTCAAATGACATTGTCATTCTGAGATGCTTTTCAAGAGTGTAGGTCATGCAGAGATTATTAAAGTATAACATGTATAAATTAGACCAGATAACATCAGTAACAGCTAAAGGCAATATTCTAATCTAAAACAAACAAAAATAATAACAAAAAACTTCAAGCCAATAATTTTGACCTAGTGTATATGCTCACTTATAGCGGAAGTTAACATAACAAGGATGTAATCAAATTGTTATAGTCTAGGAGGACCTTAAAGAATAGTAAATGTGGACTTCATGCTGAATCAAGGCTACTACACATAGTATCCTGACAGTTTCCTTACATTTACACCTGAAACCAAGGAAGCTACTCTGGTAGCCAGACTCTACATGGGTCATTCCTAATCCCAGAGAGATTTGCCCTCAGACAAGGCAAGCAAAGTCACCCGCAGGCAGCAGACCGCAGGGTGGGGCAGCAACAATCAGTAGCTCAGTAGCACAGTCACATATTGAAGCAGGCCCAAAAGGGGCCTCAAGATGTACGCACAGCAAAGCGATGTGTGCATGGAGAAGAAGATCTCAATGGAACCTCAGCCATGGATGGCAATGTTACACGATCTATGGGTGTAAAGACAGAAGGGGGTGGGCCCCGAAAACCGTCTATCTCATTGCCCTCCATTCAAGCCTCAACCCCATCAAACTCCACCCACATGTTCCTGTGGAGCCTGAGTTGGCACAATAAACCTAACTATCACAGTCTATCGCTTGCCATCTTGGCACTGGTACACAATTATTATTTTTTTCTTTTTAAAAAAACTATTTTATTGGACATGTAATTCATTTATCATGCAATTCAATAGTTCAACTACATTAAGACAAATTGTGCAATCATCACAATCAATTTTAGAACAGTTTTTTTTTCTTTCTTGTAGTAATTGTTGGGATTA
>NW_022106084.1:3848414-3849789 GCF_000313985.2 Echinops telfairi
TTTTACTTTCCTCTTGTCCCACTATCATGCTCAGCCTTCATTTGGGTTTCAGTAATTCCTCTTGGTTACATTGCCTTTGATCAAGCCCTACCAAGCCTCCTATACCCTCCTCACCATCCATTTTGGATCACTTGTTGCTCCCTTGTCTCTCAGCTTGTTAATACTCACTTTCTTGCCCCCAACTCCCCCTCTACCATGTGCCCCCATAACCATCGGTCCTGTTGTTTTCTCCTCCATATTATTTACTCCACCCATCTTATCTAGATAGACCTGCAGAGAATATAATATGCACAAAAAACAAGACAGAGCAAAACAAAGCAATAAAAGAAAACAAAACAACAACAACCACAACAAACCAATGACCAAAAAAAGAAAAACCTGTAAATAGTTTAAGGTCTATATGGTGACCTTTAGGAGTGTTTTCCCCTGGATTCTTATGGGGTGCCACGTCCTGGCACCAAAGTCTATTTTTGGTATTCCCTCTGAACTTCCTTGCTCTGATTCCCTAGCTGTTCTGTTGCACGCCCTTAGTGTTTTGTCTTGGTGTGGTGGGGTCAGATCGGGCACAAATCCTGCACCATGTCTCCAGTGTTGTCCCCCGTAGGGCTATGGGTCAGTGAGGGATGTCATGTATCATAGTGCTGCTGGCCATATGGTCTCTCTGCTTTGGCTGCTCTGAGCAGAGATATCATCCTCAAGGCTTGGTGAGCCAGGTTGTGTTCCACTCTCTCTTCCTCTCCTTTCATTTGCTCCTGTGTGCTCTGATCAGACATGTCCTTCTCCCTGAGCTGTAGCTTCAGTACTGTCCTCTGAAGTAAATTCTTCTGGGGGCAGGGGTGGCTGTCCATGTAGTTGGGATTGTACACAATACTTTAGCCATATATAATTTTCAGACATTAATGAAATCACACTTACACCTAACATCTTATATATATCATACATATATATTAAAATACACTGAATCTATTTGTATCTGGTATATTGCACATGAATGGAGAGATATTCAATAAGCACATATAAAGAAATACAATCACAGGATACTTCAGAGATGCCAGGGCCCTCTGTAAAAACTTGCTCCTTATGGTTTTGGTGAAAGGTATATCCTCAGGGTACTGTTTTCAAGGGTCTATGCTGTGGTAATAACATAATCTTCTGTCAACTTGAGGATATTAAGTGTGAAGGGGTGGAGTCTAGCTTGTCAATCAGGTCACAGTCTGATGCCGCCATGTGGGCCTGGCCTTTTCATGAGGATTCTGGAAACATCCTCTCTTCCTTCCTGGAGGCAGGACTCATGCTTCACCTTCTTGCTGAGGACCCATGTGGAGATCCTCGCCAGCACTGAGATGCATCCACTGCAACTGGATCCACAAGACTT
>NW_022106084.1:3851844-3852772 GCF_000313985.2 Echinops telfairi
GCACAACAAAGAGATGTCCATGTGAACCCCTGGCTGTGGGCAAAGAGACACCTGATTGGTGGTGGTCCTCTTATATCAGTCAGGGGCAGAGCAGACTGGCAGCCTTTTGTTCATCCTAGCTTGATGCCTACATCGCGGCCTGAGCTGTTTCATGCCTAGGTCACATAAAATTGTGGAAAGAAAAAAAAAGAGATGTACATGTGATGAAGCAGGTCTTGATGGAACCTCAGCAATGCACAGCAGGTCAAACAATACACAGGTTGGCTTGCCCCACAGTAAGTAGTGCAGCACACAGTTGAGGTAAAGGACTAGCTCAGGCAACAGAGCAGTGGTCTGACCATCAGGGAGAGAGAAAGAAGGGGTAGACCCTTAAAAGTCATCTATATCCTAGTTCTCCAGTCAAGCCAAGACCTGATCAAACTCCATCCACATGTTCCTCTGCAGTCCTAGTTGGCACACTAAATCTAACTATCAAAGACAGATTAGAAGTGCCCCTGTAAATTTCCGAGGCTGTAAATCTTAACCAGAGTAGAAGCCCTGTCTTTCTCCTGCTGGTGGTTTCAAATAGGGGCAATCACTGGAAGCTTATTTAATTCATATTAATTTTGTTCTTAAAAAGTTGTTGACATGACTTTAAAAAGAAAAAGAAAAGAAAAATAACTTGAAAATCAGCTTAAAATTTGTGAACACCTGTTTTGCAGAAGGCCATAGAGGACAATGGTAGTCACAAATCCGTTTCCTGGGTCCACACAGGTTAAGCCACCTATAAATTCCCTCTGACCAAAGTCAAGGGATGTGAATAACCTTGTTATAAGAAGAAGCATACCAGCCTATGCAACCATGAGGTGTCGAAGGGATCAGGTATAAGGCATCATCAGAACAAAAAATCTTACCATAGTGAATGATGGGGGGAGTGTGGAGTGGAGAT
>NW_022106084.1:3855100-3856958 GCF_000313985.2 Echinops telfairi
CTCCATCATCTCTGATATCAACCACCACTCCTCTACTTAGCATACCCCCTTGTGTGTCAGAGGTCATCAATTCATCATTTGACCAACCCAAAAGGAAAATGGCTCATTTAGTTGTGGGTGCCACTAATGCACCAAAATCTAAAGTTCAATGTTTACCTGGAGGATCTCCCTCATCCATAAATCTACGAGAACTGATAATATCAAGTTAGCTGAACGACCACCTAATTCCAAAACCAAGAACTGGAGGTCAGGCAGAGAGACAGGCAACTAGGACCACAGTCCAAAGGACACTTTCCAATCTCAGTTCTCTTTTGCTTGAAGTGACATTCCACTTACTTCTTCATAAACAAGTCATTTTATACCAAGCAGCATGGCAAACACAAGGATCCCCAGTATGTTAGTGGGTAACCTGGTGAGCTGGTCATGACTGGAGCTCCAGTTTGAATGTACCAGCTACTCCACTAAAGAAGTTGAGGCTTTTTGCTCCTGCAAAGATTTGGTCTCAAAAGATTTTAAACTCAAGACCCCCAAGGACAGTTCTACTCTGTCCTATAAGGTAGCAATGGGTCAGAATTAACTGGACGATGGTGGGTTGAGTTTATGTTTTTGCTGGTTGGCAACCACCATTGACCCTAACAATCACTTGCAGCTGAACCATAGCATACACCCAGTATTATTACCACCAACTTCTTAACAAGATCAATCAAGGAACACTAGTTTGGCAGGAGAAACAAAAGCAACTATGGCTATAAGAGCCAAAAAATTCACTCCATCCCTTGGCTTTTCTAGCTATTATCCTTTTGTTACAAGGATGATTAGCCCCATTTGTTTTTAATCATTTTACTGTGAACACACTCAATACCCTGAGAAGGGAAGAATGCTTCATCCAATCTGGTGAGGTTCTGACAAATGTATCTCTAAATCACTCTGTACCCTCTGCAAATTTTTATTAAGAAATTATCCTCTTGCTCTGAATATATCTTAAAAGATAAATATGTTATAATGACTTTTTTTTCCAGAAATCATTTCTCATCATTCAGTTGCCTTATACTATTATTACTCCATCCTTCATGTGACATTTATTTTTACCCAAATTCTACAACCTTGGGAAGAGACATCAGATTCAGCTGCTGTGATAATATTACTAGTGGCAAGACTAGTGTATCAAGTGGTTTTCCTAGAGTCTAGTCCTACTCATGTTGGGTGGAGTTACATTGGGAAAGGACTATCTTGACCATTAGGCAACATGGCATTCACAGTCAATTAGATTTCCCAAATAGGAAGAAGGAACAATTCATCCAACCAGACTCTTGGTGGGATCCCTAGTTCTGGACCACTGTATCTAGCAAGAGAAAATTTCAGCTGATGTGGGAAAGAACTGTACAGCGGTGGAAGCATCCTCCAGTACTTCCTCTTCCCCAGAACATCCAGGAAAAGGTAGAAGTTTATCTAGCAGTGATCCTGCTTTTGACACTCAAATGTGGAGGGTGAACACCTACTTCTGAATATGTGTAAGCCAGCTTCCATGCCTTTATCTTCTATTTTGCATAGGAGCCCTAGTAGTTTAGTGAATTACTCTTTTGGCTGCAAAGCACAAGGTCATCATTTCAAAACCACCAGTCACTCTACAGGAGAATGATGAGGCTTTAGACTCCCATAAAGAGTTACAGTTTTGGAAATTCATGGGGGAAGTTCTACTACATCCAATAGGGTCACTATGAGTCAGAATTGACACTGTGGCAGTGAGTTTGAGGGGTCTTTTAAAGAGAATTTGATAGGAAATTAGAATGGGCAGTTGTAACATTTGTTATCAAATCGTTACTCTGAGGGTGATACGCAACATTTTATGCCCTTTTAT
>NW_022106084.1:3858699-3863336 GCF_000313985.2 Echinops telfairi
GCAAGGAGACCGTGTGACAGACCAGAGGAGAAACTCTGAGACTATTAGACTGTGAGGCAGAACAATAGATTGGCATCTTGGCTCACAGAGGCAGAGGCACAGGGACCATTTGACTTATATACAGAGTGCTAGAAAGAGACATCACTGCGACTGCCTGAGGAGAGGCTTTGTTGTGAACAAAAGGCTATGACTTTAGTACTTTCTGATGATGGCTTGTGGTCACTGGTTAACTTCCCTAATAAAGCCCTTTAATGGTATTGTTTGTGACTTCTGTGTTGCCATCGCAACATGTTATCCATCCCTGCAGAGAAGCAGAATGCCATGAGAGGAAAGTTGATGTCAGAAGGTCTAGAATAATGGAGGGTGGAGGGACATCTCAGGTCTGACTTTTGGCAATGGTCTTCGTTAGTGTGGACTCGAAGTCGTCTTCTTCCTCGTGCAGTCACAGGAGGTCAAACACGTTCTCCCTGCCATTTTCACAAGATCTGAACATTGTAAAACAGAAATTATCCTCACGTGACTCAGAATTAAACGAAAGTGATCAAACCATGACTTAAGCATCTCATGTTTACATTTATATCCCAATTTATTCGTTTTCTTTCACGGAGAATTCTAATAAAGATATTGGTTTAAAACAAACAAACAAAAAAAGAGTGAAGGGGTGAAGTCTAGCTGTTAATCAAGATATAGCCAATGAGCCCTTTCTGTGGACATGGCTTTCTCCTAAAGATTCTGGGAATTCTTGGATTTCAGCCTTGGATGCGAGACACACTGCTCTCTCCCTGCTCACTCCCTGAGAGATGCTCTACTGACAAGCCACATGGGTGCTATGCCCTGCGAGTTGGAGAAGCCACATGGCCCTACCCTGATACAACCAGACCTCTGGAGCAGAAGAGGCCATGTAGCACTGAGATGCCAGCACTGAGATGCCTACAATGCCACTGGATCCAGAAGTCTTCCGACCCACTGGCCTGTGTCATTGTATATGTTTTGTGAGTCTGAAGAGGACTTTATAGATAGTGATTGAACATATGGGCTAATATAGGATGTATGGACTTTATCTGGATGAGCTGGGATATTTTCTCAATATTCATTTGTTCTTGTATATAGACCTCTTTCTTATATACGTAGGAGTGTCTATAAATTTTTTTCTCTAGGCTACCCAAACTAAAACATCCAGGAAGGGGGTTATTCTAATGGGCAACAACATGTCATGTTCTTGGTGCCCTTTAAATTCCCATAGGGCTTTCCATGGGTCTTTGCCCCACATAGGTGTACATTTAATAGTCCAGTTGTCTATTAGCCATTTATCTGACCACATAGAAGACCATTGGCCACTGCCTATGAATCAATAAAAATCCAAACATATGGGATATCACCATTAGTGAATTTAACATTATGGCTTGCAAAAAAAGTATGTAGGTTCAGTGCTTTGAGATGACTTGTTATTGCCCTTTTCAATTACAGTCCTTTAATTTGCTAGTTTTAATGCAGTACATTTCAAGATCAAATGTTGTTCATTTACCCTGAAACGGTCATCTGTGAACCCAGCAATATTCAGATAGCCAGTAAAATCTTGTTGTGGTAGTCATTTAATCTGTTGTCAATTTAAGGATTAAGAGTGTAGGGGTAGAGTGTAGGCTGTCAATCTGGAGAAAGCCAATGAGGCTTCTGTGGTCATGGCCTTCTCCTGAGAATTCTTGGAAATCTGGTACTTCCTTCTTGGAGGCAGAAAATACCTCTCTCTCTCTCTCTCTGCCACTACCTGGGAGACATTGCAGAAGACAAGCCACATGGATGCAACAAGACCTCTGGAGCCGGGAAAGCCACAGAGAGACCCCTGCTAGCACTGAGATGCTTACAAAGCCACTGGACCCAAAGACTTTCTACCCACTGGCTCGTGATTGTTCTGTATTTGGCATCATTGCATGTGTTTTGTGAGTCTGAAGAGGACTTTATAGATTGGTATTGGACATATGGACTAATATCAGATTTATGGCCTTGGACTGGACTGGGTTGGGATGTTTTCTCAATGCTCAATTCTTCTTGTATATAAATCTCTCCCTTATATACATATGAATGTTTATGAAATTGTCTTTCTAGTCTACCCAGACTAACACACTTGTTCATAGGGCACTATCCATGTGTCAATGTGCTCTGGCAATTTCCTACCCCAAAGTAGTTCCAGGGTAGGACCTACAGAAAAAGAAGCCACCTGCTCATGGTTTTAACGTGTGCTGCCCTGCATTCCTCTATAAGCCATTTCTATTTTATTAAAGAATTCTTTTTGGCACCATCTTACTAATTTGAGTGTCTCCTCAACATCATTCTATACTTAATGGGAATCTCACATCTCATGATAATTGTATGTCCTCCTGTCAATGTTGCAGTCTCAATCAGTGGCCAACGGCACTCAAATAATGGTGTGTATCATGTTGAAGGATCTGGAAACTTTCTAATCCATAATCCCATGGTCTCCAGAGGCTAGTATTCTCAGGTTTTGGCTATCATTTCCAGTATCCATAAGCATGTGTGGTAGATACAGCCAAAATAATATCTCAATGTGGATCATTATGATCTAAAGACCAGGAAAATGAGAATTCTTCCTGTAACTCAGATAGAGCCTGCTATTATATATATTCTAAAGCAGTTTTCTTATTAGTGGCTTTACTGATGGTATCCAAAAAATAGCTTCAGATATGGAATATGGATCCTCCAAAGTCCAAATATACCAACCAAAATTTGGAGCTCTTGTTTAGTCTGAGGGGTTGGTACTGAGAGTAGCATATTCTTGGTTTCCTTTGGAATTTCATGAGTGGTTCCTGCCCAAGTTATTTCCCCAAATATCACCATCTGGGCAAGGCTCTGAATTTTTGTTGGATTTGTTACCCAGCTTCAATAGGTCATTTAGGCCACCACTGCTTTCAAATCTACCTGAGTTTGTTCATCGGTGGTTTACATTAAGATAATATCATCAATGTAATACACTCCTTGAGATCTACAATATGTTCAAATCTCATCTAATTATACTATGACAAAACAGGGTTCAAATAATTCCAAGGAAGTTCTGAAAGTATATTATGACACTTTCCATGTAAAAGCAAACTGAAACTGACTCTGACAAAATTGGGATATAGGACAAGGCATTTGCAAGTGGAATTATTGAATACTTGTCTCCTTAATCCTGCTTCATTTCTGCACCATGGCAGGAACACCTGAAGCCACAGGTGACATTATGTTATTTAAGCCTTGATGATCTCCTCTTGTCAAACTTAAGGAGCCATCAGCCTTTTTAATGGACCAGGCACAGCTGTTAGACAGAGGATTTTTGGGCATCAGATCTCTAACCATTATAGCATGTATTAAATTAAAGCAGAAATCTCTGTTTGTAAAATGAGTATCCTGTATTGCTTCATATTAACAACATGAGTGAGATCAGGAAATTCTAATATTTCCTATTTAACATGTCTAATCAATAGTGAATTTATACAATTTCAGTTTTCAAATATCAGATAGAGGGAGTATTCTCAAATAATACATTATTACCATATCAATAACACATTTAGGCAAAGTTGATACAATTATTTCATACAATATTTATCTCTTCCAGTTCTCATCAAAATATTCATCTTAGTCCATCAATCATTCATTTTTTTCTCCATGTCAGCCACTTCTAACGTTAGACTCTTT
Organism: Echinops telfairi; assembly: GCF_000313985.2. Classification (NCBI taxonomy): domain Eukaryota; kingdom Metazoa; phylum Chordata; class Mammalia; order Afrosoricida; family Tenrecidae; genus Echinops; species Echinops telfairi. The sequence continues at coordinate 3,862,390 of NW_022106084.1, forward strand.
AAAAAATTTTATTGAAAGACTTTGGAATTACTGTACACTATTCTCTTGTATCTAGGAACCCCAAGAAAGTTTCTTCTCCACAGTTCCCAGAAAGTCTTTTATCCACCCCTAGGCCATCTTACCCACATTTGTCCATATGGCCTTGAGTCTCTTACTGGGGCTAGACTAGATCTTGGCCACTTTATCAATCCTTATTTTCCTAAACTAGCTGAGCTTCTACTTCAAACGGTCCCAGGTGATAATACCCATAATTAAATTCAATAAGATAAATACTATGATTAGTAATTAGATAACACTTTAAAAGAGCAGAGTAATGGAATCAAAGAAGGGGAAGGTCGAATTAGTGATCTTGAAGACAAATCTCTCAACTACAACCAATGAAATAAACAATCAAGGAAATAAAAGGGGAATCTGAAGAAAGTCTAATAATTATGTGGGGTATATATAGGAAATCAAAATAATCCTCCAAAAATGGAGGAATATGCCATGTTTGTGGATTGGAAGACTCAATATAGTAAAGATGTCAATATTACACAAGGTACTATATAAGTTTCATGCTATTTCAATTCAAATACCAACAAATTTCGTTTAAAAACTGGAAAAACTGAGCATCAACTTCGCATGGAGATGAGTGAAGCCCAGAATTAGCAAAGATCTCCTCAAGAAGAAGGACAAAATTGGAGGGCTCACTTTACCCTACTTTAATGCCTACTATACAGCCACAGTGGTCAAAACAGGGTGGTAGTGGAATAATGACAGATACTCAGACCAATGGAAAAGAACTGAAAACCCAGAAATAAAACCATCAACAAAGCCCACATGGAACAACATATCAACCTGTGTGATCATGGGGTGTCGAACGGATCACTGAAGACAAATGGGTGCATAAGCAAATGTGGTGAAGAAAGCTGATGGTGCCCGGCTATCAAAAAGTATAGCGTCTGGGG
>NW_022106084.1:3864025-3866251 GCF_000313985.2 Echinops telfairi
TATGTACAAATATGCTTGATCCAATTGATGTATGGTTGTATGAGCCCCTAATAAAATGATAAAAAAAAAGAAAAAAGAAAAGAAAACTGATCTTTAACAAGGGCCCAAAAAGCAACAAGTGGGAGATGGATGCTCTCTTTAACCAGTGGTGCTGGAAACAATATATATCCACCTATTGAAAAAAGAAACAAGAACCTTACTTCACCCTATAAAGAAGAACAAACTCAAAGGTGGATTCCTGACTGAGAAGTAAAACCCCAAATTATCAGGATCATTAACGAAGGAATCAGAACAAACCTAAGAACCTTGGCTCAGGTAATACAGAGGCTAACTGCAATAGGGAAGGGTACACACACAGGGGAACCTGAAATCGACAAATGAGATATATTAAGGCTAAAACACCTGTGTGCGTCAAACGACTTCACCAAGAGAGTAACAAGAAAACCCACAGATTGGAGATTTTTAGCAATGACACAACAGACAAAGGGCTTGTTACTAAATCTGCAATATCCTCTTATCCTGCAAAAAGAGGAAAATAGTTAACTCCCCGAGGAAGTGGGCCAAAGACCTGAACAGAAGGTTTCAATAGGTAGGAGACTCAAATGGCCAATAATCATATGAGAAAATGCTCCAGATCATTGGCCATCCAAGAAATGCAAATTAAAACAACTATAAGATACCACCTAATACCCTTGAGAACAGCCTAAATCAGAAAATCAGAGAGGATGTGGTGAGATAGGAACTCTCCTCCACTGCTGGTGGTTGTGTAGATACATACAGCCACTGTGGAAATATCTGGCAATATTTAAGGCAAATGGAAATTGAGTTACCTTAGGACTCAGCAATCTCTCTACCAGGCATTTACCCAGAAGAGGTCAGAAATTGACCAAGACCAGTCACCTGCGTTCCAATGTCTATTGCGGCATTATTCGCAAGCATAAAGAATGCAAACAATCTAAATTTCCATTGATAGATGAGCTGATTAGAAAACGCTGGCACATACACACAATGGAGTACTACACATCACTAAAAATTACTGATGATCACATGAAGCACATTGTCTCATGGGACGAGTTGGAGGAAAGCATGCTAAGCAAAGTTAGCCAATCACAAAAGGGCAAGTACAACATGAGTCCACTGAGGTAAGTATAATCAGCACAGTAGGTATAGAAGAAAACCACTTAACTCACACATGACAGGCTGAGGTACAGGTGATTGAGCAGGGGACAGATCAAACCCAATGATGTATATGTCTTCCAACACAAAGAAAGGGAAGAGGGGGTGAGAATTAAAAAAAAAAAAGAGGGAGATGATGGCATTTGGGGAATAAGGCACTAATCCACCCAGGGGAAGGGTATTATTTATGTCTCCACAGAAATGGAGTGTGAGTGCAGACCCCACCACAGTGTGCAAACCTTAAGGGCAATACAACCACAGGGAGCAATTCATAAAGAGAGAGGTCTACAGGGCTGGCCCAAATTAAAGACAAACTGCGCCCCACCACTCCAGAATTATGTGCTACAGAGGGCACCTCTGAACCAGCAGGTTAGGGAGAGGGGCCGGCCTGTCATGACCACACAGAAGTAAACCAGGACGAAAAAAGAAAAAGCGAGGAACTAGACCCCACACTGACACACCAAGCCCTGAGGCTGACATTTCTGCATGAATCTCCTAAACCAAAGAGAGGCCTATAGGGCTGACAACTGCTTGAGAAATGATGGCCCCTCGAAGGGAGCATACAGCAAGAAAGGACAATAGTGGGGACATATGGCCTGCTGTGTGTCCGGACTGAAGACCTCCATAGTGAGGCAAACCAAGAAGGGAACATAACAGAGCAGCAATCGGAGCAAAGCCAAACCACAAAGCTCCCAAGCAGCCCCCCAAATAGACTTCAGGCTAGGAAGGGCAGTTCTCAAAACCCCCAGAACTGGTGGGGATATAGTCATAAAGGTCAGTGGACAGACCTGGAATTATATTTGCTTTTTCCTTTTCTTTTTTTCTCTTTTTGTTTTTTTCCCTTCATCTCTGTGCTTTGCTGTTTTGCCTAACAATATAAGATGGGTATGGGAAGCAAGCCTGAGGAGAAAGAAAGGGATCAAAGGTTCTGGAGGGACCCAGGGAGAGGAGGAGGCGGGGGAAAACGAGCAGTGAGCAAACAATGCCATACCATAGACATGCGAAAAACTAGGAAATTAAAAGCAACAATGAGATGGATTTAAAGATCCC
>NW_022106084.1:3867295-3868570 GCF_000313985.2 Echinops telfairi
GAGTTGATACCAAGGGCTCAAATAGAAAGTAAATGTTTAGAAAATGATGATGACAACATATGTACAAATATGCTTGATCCAATTGATGTATGGAATGTTATAAGAGCAGTAAGAGCCACAAACGAAATGATATAAAAGAAGAAACAGAAGGAGAAGAAGAAGAAAGCCACATTAGATTGGAGAAAGACCTGAAAACATGTGTAGTATAAATAAGACATGACCTTGCCTTCTGAAAGTGAAGAAATGTTTAAATACGCACTGATAAAAATAGAAAATGAAACATTTCAGCAAAAATTATACTTAAACATATACAAAACAAAAATCCTCATAGCTAGAACAATAAGCAACATTATAATTAATAGAAAAAAAGATTGAACTTGTCAAGCTTGGGATTCCCAATCAACATCTATGGAAGCAGCAGTCAAGAACTAAAATTGCATATTGCTTTGAGAAAATCTGCTATGAAAGTCCTCTCTGAATTACTTATATGTCACTGTGAGGTATGAGGTTCACATAACCCAAGGCATGGTGTTTTGAATCATTTGATATACTTGTGGAAGTTGGACAATGACTAAAGAAGATTAAAGAATAATCAGTTCATTTGGATTGTGCCATTCAGATAGAATATTCAGTGTACTACAGACTGACAGAACAATGACCAAACCTGTCTTGGCATGAATACAGACAAAATGCTCTTAGAAATGAGATACTTTTGATATGTTATCAGGAAGGGCCAAACTCTGGTAATAGATTCCATATTATTTTTCCATTCTCCCTTTTCTTTCTCTTTATCTCTTTTTTTCTCAAGACAAATATTAATTTAATATTTCATGTGTATTTCATGAGTCATGTTTAATATTTAGTATTTTGCATTTTAATGTTTAATAATATTAATATTTAGCTTATTTATATTTATGTATTTTATTAATATTAAACATTTTATATTTATATATGATTAAATCTTTACATATTATAAATATTATATATTTACAAATATAAATAAAACTTATATTATAAAAGTGTAAATTATATATGTGTATGTATATAAATTATATAAATATAAAATTATAAATTATTATAAAATTATAAATAAAATATATTACAGAATAAATAAAATTAGATGATAAAACATTAATATAAAATTTATAATATTAAATATTCAATATATGATATGATAAAATATAAGATTGAATATTTATATATAGTTATATAAATTTTATAATAAATGTTTTGAAATTTATATTTATGCATTTATTTTATTAATATTTAAATGAT
>NW_022106084.1:3869855-3871295 GCF_000313985.2 Echinops telfairi
GAACTGGCTAAGGCAGCTGCACCCTGGTCCGACCATCACAAAGCAAGAGACCTGAGAACTAGAAAGGCAAGGCTCACTGAGCCATTTATCTCTCTGCCCTTCAATTAACCCACATGTGTTTATCAGCCAGGTTGACACAAGAAACTTTAATCATATCAGGGCCTTTTCTTTCTTTGCAACCCCTCCACTCTATATGATTCCCTTCTCTCAGAAGTGGTCTATATTGAAAACATAACCAAAGTATATGTAAGACGGGCATCTCTTCACCCTTTCTTCTAAGGAGCACTCTGGCCATACATCTTCCCAGACAGATTTGTTTGTCCTCTTCGCACTCCGTAGTGCATGGAGTATTGCGGCAGCACCACAGTTCATAGGCAACAGTTCTTCAGTCTTCCTTACTCATTGTCCAACTCCTGCATAAGATGGAATGGAGAACACCATGGCTTGTGTGGGATGCACCTTCGTCCTCAAAGTAACATCCTCCCGCTTCAGTACTCCAAAGAGATTTTGTGCACTACATTTTCCTCATGCAATACTCTTTTTGATCTCTTGCCTGCTGCTTCCATGAGCATTGATTGTGAATCCAAGCAAGATAAAAATCTTGGACAATGTCAAGTTTTCTCCATTTATCATGATCCGACTTACTGTTCCAGTTGTGAAGATTTTGGTCTCCTTTACAGTTAGTTGTAATCCACATGGAAGGGTACAATCATGATCTTCATCAGCAAGTGCTTAAGTCCTCCTCACTTTCAGGAAGCAAGTTTATGTCATCTGCTTATTTCAAGTTTATAATACACCTTCCTCCAATCCTGATGTCACTTTCTTCTTCATGAAATCCAGGTTTTCTTTTTATTTGCTCAGTATACATATTGAATAAGTATGGTGAGGGGACACAACTCTTACACAGCTTTTCTGATTTCAAATCATGTTCTCTTGGTATAAATGCCTCTTGATCCATATACTCCTTGCACAAAAGATAACATTTTTCTCAAAGTTATCTTCAGTTTGTAATTTCCACTCAGTTTAATGCTTTAGAATAGTCCACAAAACACAAATTAACATTGTGACAGGCAGAGTTCTCTATAGAAACAAAGCCAGGATGCTTGTGGCTTAAATAATAAATATGTATATTTATTTATATAGGGAAAAGGAGTACAACAGTCAATTAGTCCACTTATCAGTACAGAGAGCTCAGTCCAGGTTACTTTTGTGGGACGGTTAATATACTGAAGGTCTTTCTAACTCACAAGGCCGCTCGCTCAGGCAAGGAAGCACACAGTGGAAGGTGAAGGGATGAGGTGTAGCAGAGGCCGGTAGGACAACATGGTGAAAGAGATCTCCTTGAGCCTCACAATGTAGCCTCATGGTGGAGCGGGCCGGAGGTGTGGCATTGACCCGCAGGCAGCAGACACAGCATGCTGGGGTGGTGTTTCGGCCTGG
>NW_022106084.1:3872432-3873813 GCF_000313985.2 Echinops telfairi
GAAGGATGAAAAATAAAACATGTTGATTTTATATCATTTAACTACTTTTCAAATTCAAATTAAGGAGTCCAGGTGGCCTGATGGTTAAACATTGGGCTACTAGCTAAAAGATTATTGGAATCCACAAGCTTACTGGCACACAAATACTGGTGACCTTCTCCCTAAGGGTTTTTCTGTGACACTCAACCAATTGTAATAACAGTAACGCTATGGAACAAAGTGGAACTGTCCTTTGAAGTTCCAAGATGTAATCTTTTTAAAAATAGTTGACCACATCATTCTGTTGTGGAGGAGCTGTTGGGATCAAATCACTGACATTTTAATTAGCAGCCCAGTGATTAAAGAACGATAACAGTGTAGGAAACTCGATGTGACAGTTCTACTCCATCAAATGAGGGTTGTTATGAGTCAGAATTGACTGGAGGGCCCACAACAATTTCAAAACGGATAGTCCGCATACAGAGCTAGAATTCAGGGCCATGTTCTTTGGGAAGAGCTGTTGCCAGAGTAGACGTGATTCCCCTTTAGCAGCATCACCACCTTACTAACTTCTAACACCAAATGTATTTGGGGTAGCTTCTTAGTGCACATCAGAGATCTTGATTGAAAGCACAGAAGACTAGTGTTTTCCCAAGTCTGCGAAAGCTGAATGTCCTACATTTCCAAGACTTTTCAGAGGAAGGATTGATTCATGTGTCTCAAAAGAAGTATATAACACTGCTATCGAGTTGTTTGAAATTGATTCTGACTCTATATAATGGGTGAGATTCAAATAATTTAACAACTGGTTCCTGCCCTAATGATCGTATTAAAAAGAACAATATAGCAAAAGGTACTTTATTTTTTAAAACAGTTAATATTTAAATAGGAACAATAAAAGAGGCACATAAAACTAGATTAGGGTAACAGAAAGAATTAAAAAAACTTTTTTTCCAAATAATTGTATTGGGGGCTCGTACAATTATTATCCAAATCCATACATCCAACCATACATCCATCAAGCACATACGTACATTTGTTGCCATCATCATTTTCAAAACATTTGCCTTCTACTTGAGCCCTTAATATTGGCTGCTCACATTTCCCCCTCCCTCGCCACTCCCCCAACCCTCATGAACCCTTCATAACTCATTAATTATTATTATTTTGTCCTATGTTACACTGTCCGATGTCTCCCCCACCTTCTTCTCTGCTGACCACCCCCCAGGGAGGAGGCTATATGTAGATTCTTGTAATCTGTTCCCCCTTTCAACCCCACATTCCCTCCAACCTCCAGACCTCGCCCCTCTTACCACTGGTCCTGAAAGAATCATCTGTCCTGGATTCCCTGTGTTTCCAGCTGCTATCTGTACCAATGTACATCCTCTGGTCTAGCCAGATT
>NW_022106084.1:3875885-3887238 GCF_000313985.2 Echinops telfairi
TACAGCAGCTTTTTCCCTGTGCCCCTTTTGCATTTACCTTTCTGTTCTAAAAGAAAGAATTTTAAAATATTAATAAAAATATTAATAGTACCTGACAAAAACAATCAAACTGTTACTTAAGATATTTCCATATTACTTCTTTATTGGCATCCTCAATTACAATATTCTTTGCTTTTATCTGATCATCATCACCTGTGTGATATATCCTTAACCATCTTTTCACTGTAGAATTAGGATCGCATTCCTTTAGACACAGGTCAATTAGACAATAGTCATTGTGCTTGCTGTATTGTAAACAGTTATAGGTGACTTCCCTTTTCTGAACTTATGTTGCTCATCTGTGAAAACCCCTTTCTGCTTCTGCTGAACTTACAGCAACTTTTCTGGCAATATTCTTTTGCTCTTTGAATGCTTTCAGAAATTTAACAATTCAGTCAAAATATTCCATAGAAATTTGAGGCCAAATACAAAGCTGAAAGAAATACAGTCTCTCATCCTCTGTTTATTTGGCACTTTTTCTCTTTACATTATCTGTTTATTTATTGAAGTAACAAATGAAAGGGAATTAACATGCAGTATTTCATCAAGATGAGTTTTATGAAGTTAATGAATAAATATTACAAGTATATTCCTCTCTAATTTTTTATACTTATGAATGAATGAACATTATGACAGGCACTAAGAATTTGCTGTTGCACAGGTGAACTTTAAAAACCAGCAAGGGATGTAAATTTGTGAGTTCCATATTTGGTGGCTATGCAGCTGCCCACATAAGAAAGAAACCTAATTACAATTTCACTTTAATAACTGGTTTGCTGAACTCAACAACAACAACAACAAATTAGGAATCCATTCTCCAGAAGTGGTGATAACTAGCTGAATCCCACCACTGCACTATATGGTCTATCGGCCTTTGGAGGTTGAAAATCTTTATGAAAACAAATAGCCTAATCTTTTCCCCACTGAACAGCTTACAGGTTTGAACAGTCAAATTTTATGGTTAGCAGTCCTATGCTTAAATACTGTGCCATTGGGGCTTCTATAGAACTAGGTATGATCCAACACAATGTAAGAAAAGGCCGTTGTCCAATAGAACTAGAATCAGATATTTTAATAACAAGGGTATGGGTTAAATTAATGATCAGAAAACCAAGTCTGAGAGGCAATGGCAAGTTTTCAGAAGAGTAGTCTACAGTAAACTAAAAAATGACAAATGAGCATATTCAACTTAAAACAGATTATGCCCAGAGATCAGAAAGCCATAGAAAAACAGGGGGTGAAATCTTTTAATTTCTTCATTACGACAAGTTGCCCCTGAAAACAGTGGAAATGTGTTTGTGACGAGAGGCAGAAAATTGGAGAAAAAAAGAAGTCAGTGTGCACTTTATTTTATTTCATTCTGCTACTACAGGTTATCTCTGAATTTTGGCTTTAGCTGTAGCTGGGAGAGAACAGTTACCTATCAATATAAATTGCTATAATATAATAATATAACTATAATTTGATCAACTGTATTTCAATCTGAGCTTATTTTGAGATTTTTTAAATGTCTATGTAATCATCTATTAAACTGTTTACTAAGTATGAGCAAAATAATATGGGGCCAAGACATAGTTTTCTCCAGGGTCACCAGATACTACTTAATTGGAGTTACAGAAGAAAACAAAATATAATACATGCATTACATTCATAAAACATGTTCATTCAATGCATCAGTTTACATAATTGTGCTTAAGCACACACGTGCATTTTTACTTCAGAAGACTTTTACTGTAAATGCTGAGTTCCAACTTCTTTTTCATTCAGCAACATTTCCAAGATATTATTTCTCAGTAAAAATATGGAGTTAATATTTTTAAAGGTTCTGTAGTATAAATGGACAATTACTTTTTGCTTGTTTGTATGCTTGGTTCTTTTTTCAGCAATAAATCAGAGAAATATGCCCTATATTGCTTTATATTAAGCAATATATTGTCACATAAGTCTTCCCACTCTCCCGTATTTTCCTCTAAAGGATCTCTGGTGGTATAGTGGGCTATATATTGGGCTGACCTTAAGGTGAAAAGTTTGAACGCACCAGCTTCTTGGAAGAAAGATGCTTTCTGCTCCTGTAAAGATTTACAGCTCAAAAACCCACGGAGACAGTTCTACGATGTCCTGTAAGGTAACTGAGTCAGAATCGACTCAATGACAGTGATTTCATTTCATTTTTGCTTATTTTCCTCTAAGGAGCCCTAGTGGTGTAATGGGTTCTGTTTGGGACTGAAAAAACTGCAAGGTCAGCAATTCAAACCCACAAGCAACTCTTTGGGAGAAAGAGGAGGCTTTAAAATCTTATAAAGATTGATGGTCTTGGAAACCCAATGGGCCAGTTGTAGCCTCTTCTTAGGGTCACTATCAGTTGGAATATTGATTGCAGTGATAGGTTAGTCATTATTTTCCTTTATTTTAATGAAATTACGGAATAAAGTTTGGTAATGTACTTAAGAAACAAACAAACAAAAAACCCTGAGTATAGCAATGGTTATTGTGGTAGTTATGTAATCTGGTGTCAATTTGAGAGGATTACGAGTGCAGGGGTGGAGTCTGGCCAGTCCATCAAGATTTAACAAATGAGGTCTGTGTGTGGACATGGCTTTCTCCTGAGAATACTGGCAACCCCTATTTTTCCTCCTTAGAGGCGGGAGACATCTTCTCACTCTACTCACTCCCTTAGAGACTCACTCCCTTACTGACAAGACTGACTCCCTGTGAGACATCCCTGAGGAGGAGCCACATGGACCTACCCTAATGCAGTCCTGGAAGCTGGAGAACCCATGTGGAGACCCCTGCCAGGGCTGAGATGCTTACAATGGATCCAAACAAAGTCTTCTACCCACTGGCCTGTGATTGCCCTGCATTGAGGGTCATTACATGTGTTTTGTGAGTCTGAAGAAGATTTTATAGATTGGTATCAGACATATGGGCTAAAATCAGACTTCTGGGCTTGGACTGGACTGGGTTGGGATGCTTTCTCAATGTACAATAACCCTGTATATAAAACTCTCTGTTATACACATATTTATGTTTATGAATTTGTTTCTCTAGTCTACCCAGACTAATAATTATCTTCTCCCTATTATGGAGATGGTGCAGGACTAAGAAGAATGTTGTTTCCTTATGCCAGGAGTTACCATTATGTTGTAGACTGATCTGGTGGCATAAAACAATAAAAACATCAGAAGAAATGAGAGGAAAAGATTTGAAGTTCAAAGGAGCTGGGTCAATCCTACCTCCTTCTCCTATTACTTATGTGTTCATAGGTAGGTATTTAACTGCTTTCTATCTTAATTTTCTGATTTTTAAACTAGAGAATGCAAAACAAATAATATGTGAAAGAACTGCTTTTGGTATACAAAGCTTATACTATCCAAAGAAATGTGTTTCCTGTCCTGTTTCTCTTCTTTTCACCCTCCTTGCTTTCCATTACCCATCATCCAAAGTATTCGTTCAGAATAGGCTTTGTGTTCCCTGATAAGGCATATTTAAATATATTTGAACTAGACTTATAAATTACCTATATAATTCCACTGCCAGATTTTCAATCACTAGGATTGAAAACATTAGTGGAGCACATAAACGATTGATAACATTGATTAAAATTGGAATTGCAGGACACTTATGGGCTCAGGCATAGGCACACTTGTGAGGGTGGCACAGGAATGGATTGTTTCATTTTTTTGGTCCATATGGTCACTGTGCATTGGCACTCACTTGATGGCATCTAACAACCACAGCAACAGAGCAGTGATTGTGCTCATGCGGGACCTGTGCATCAATAAAGAGCCAGGCATTGGAAATGAACTAGGGAACATTCCATGGTTTAATATCAGAAAAGAAGTGTATCAGGGTTGCATTTTTTAACCATATTTATCCAATTGATGTGCTGATCAAAATGAGAAGATAGACTATATGAAGAAAATATAGGATTAGGATTGGAAGAAGGCTTATTAACCTGCGATATAAAGATGACATATCTTTGTTAAATGCTGAAAGCTAGGAGGATTTGAACCATTTGCTGAAGAATATTATGAATTATACTTCAACATAAAGGAAAAAAGTCTTTACAAGCTGTTCAATAGAAAACATCATGACAAATGAAGAAAAGATCAAAGTTGCCAAGGATTTTATTTGGTTTGGAACCACAATCAATGCTCATTGAAGAAACAGTCAAGAAATCAAACAAGATCCATTTAAAGTGCTGAAAGTCAAGGATATCCCTTTGAAGACTAAGGGGGACCTAATCCAAATTATGGAACTTTCAATCACTACATAGCATGTGAAGGTGGGAAAATAAGTACGAAGTACAGGGGGAAAACAATGACCCCAAGCTGATGTCTTTGGATTGTGGTGTTGCTAAAGCGTATTGACAGCACCATGGACAGCCGAAGAACAAGCACGTCTGTCTTGGAAGAGCTACAACCAGAACACACCTACGAAACTAGGGTGGCTAGAGTTTGTCGTACGTACTTTGGCCATGTTATTAGGAAAGGCCAGTCCTTACAAAAGATTGTTATGCTTGGTAGAGGGTCAATGATAAAAGGAAAGCCTTTGATATGATCGATTGACACAGTGGCTACAACGATGGGGTCAAACACAACAATAAATGGGAGAATGATGCAGATAGGGCAGTGTTTCATTCTGTAGCACATGGGGACTGATTCAATGACACCTATCAACAACAACACATACTGGAAATGAAAAACTATAGTACAGTACTAAACATTTGATATGTTCTTATTTTGTTTTCTCGTACGTATTATTGTCAGTTACCCAAGGTGCCTGGGAGACAGCAATAATTGGACAGATGTGAGTAGGGTGCAGGGCAGCCAATCACGCAACCATGTTTTCTAGGTTTGTACCCAGAGGAGGTGGAGGAAGCCAGCTTCATAACTGAGAGAGACTGGATGAAATTCTACACAACTTAAATATTTAATTCATAGGTAATTGAAACCACAGAAACTGTACAGTAGGGAGGACTACTGTATGTAATCCTTGCATTTCATTTTAACAACTATATTTGGTGGCGACTTGAACTGGATTCCTAATATTAATTCAAGAGTCTGAAAAGACATGCCAGTCAAGAAAATACTAAGAAGTCCTACTTTGATTATTTGACACTAAGATATGTATCAAATATACTTGATGCACCTATGACTTATTTCTATATTTTTGAGACTGTAAATATTTATAGGAGCATATTGCATCATTTCTCTCCTGCTGAGTAGCAGGCATGCTTGAACCAGTGAACTTAATTTAAGGCTGCAAAAGTATTTTTCAAGTCTCAAAAATTCTAAAGAGTAGATCTCATCTTTCATATAGGCTCATTGTGAGTTAGAGTCAACTCAAAGCCAGTAGCCATAAAGATACAAATCAAAAGGTCATCTTAGAGATGATAGAAACTTCCATGTGTAATTCAGCATTGATCCCTCTCTGTTTCTCTTCAGGATCACTATACATAGATTACAGACACAGAGAACTGAAGAACTGTTTGTTTTTTATCATGAAGAAAATTTGTCTTATTTATACATGACCTTTAGTTCCTTGCAACCAATTGTCTGTATGCTACATCCAGGGTTCAGTATAGCACTGATGAAACAGATAAATATCCTCTAGTTCTTTAATATTTCCTCCCCTAACTATTATGGTTTTAGTTTTACTTCATTAATCTTGTCAGACCTGTTTATGTTCATTTGTATAATTAAAGTCATTCAATGCATGAAATCCAAGATAGATTAAACCCTGAAGAAATAGTAATGGAAATAATCACTCCTTGAGGGTATGGGAGGAGAGGGGGTGTGGAGGGGGAATTGATAGCAGTGATGTATGTATAACCCCACTTGGGGGCAATGAATAACAATTTTAGGAGAATGAACACATTAGATGGCTTAAGATATGCCAAATTAGGAATGATAACTTTAATATATAATATAATAATAAGCATTTGTTGGGGTTAGGACAGGTGAGGGAAGGTATAAAGGGAAGCTGATATCAAAGAGTTCTAGAAGAAAGAAAATGTTTTGAAACTGATGGTGGCAGCAACTACAAATATGCTTGATCTAATTGAATTATTATGAATTGCTATAATATATGTCAATGCTCCCAGTAAAATAATTTAAAAAAAGAAGTAAATCCAAAATACTCACAACTAGACCAATAAGTCATGTCAGAATAAAAGGAGAAAATATTGAAATTATCAAGGATTTTGTCTTGCTTGATTCCACAATCAATATGCATTGAAGGAGTAGTCAAAAGATCAAAAGACGCATTGCATTGGGTAAATCTGCCACACAAAATTTCTTTACTGTATTGAAAAGCAAGGATGTTACACTGAATCAAGTGAGTCTGACCCAAGCTATGATAATTGCAATCCTCTCATATGCTTGTGAAAGTTGGACACTGAAAAAGGAAAAGCAAAGAAGAATTGATGCTTCTGAATTATGGTGTTGGAAAAGAATATTGAATGTATAATAGACTATCAAAACAACAAACAAACCTTTCTTGGAAGAAGTACCGCCAGAATCTGTCCTAAAGGCAAGGATGGTGAGACTTTGTCTTATATGAGGCCGCACCCCACCAAAATTTGAATTTTTTTCACAGTTTTGTATTTAATTTTTTTTTAACAAAACAACCATATCACTTTCAAAGTACTCTCCATTCCACTTAATACATTTGTCAAATCTCTGATTTCATTCTTGGAAACATTTTTCAAACTCATCTGTTTGGATGTCTGACAGCACCTCCCTCGTTTTTTTCTTCACCTCTTCTATTTTGTAAAATCCCTGTCCTTTCATGTCCCTCTTCATTCTTGGAAACAAAAAGAAGTTGCCTGAGCGAGGTCAGGTGAGTGAGGTGTGTGTGAGTAGGTGCATTACCGTGGTGGCCAAACCAGTCCCCTTTCTGCCACAAATCAGGGCTCTTTTGTCACACACTGTTATGCAATCATTTTGGAACCTCTAAATAGAAAGCTTTATTAACAATATGACCTGGTGGAACAAACTCCAAATGCACTATCCCCCTCTCATAACATCCGGATGTTTTGGGTACCTCCTAGTATAATTCAAACATGTTTTTAGGAGTGACTAGTCCCTGAAGAGGTCCATCATGCATGGTAAAATATATGGGGAGGGGAAAAGAGGAAGGCCCTGGACATAATTGTTTGACCCAGTGGCTGCAACAACAAGCTAAAACACGTGAGCATGACCCATTCATTCTGTGGTACACAGGGTTACTGTATAAGTCAAACTGACTGGAGGGCACCTACCCAAAACATGAGTTCCTCCCATGTAAAAATGTAAGACAAGTGTGGTTGAATGAAAAACAGCTCAGGAGCTTGTCACGTAAGTACTATATTTCTACTGTAGAATTTATTTTGATTCTTAGAAATTTGAGTGAAGTGCTTAACAACGCAACTATAACCTCAAAAATAAGATAAACCTGGCATCCTTCAGCAAAGTATTTTCTGATTACCCATATGGCAGTCCCCTGTTGAACTTGTACCCCCTCCCTGTCATCTCTTCAACTCACTATATGGACCCTTATGCAAAGAGTTGACTTGATAAATAAATTACTAAAGCACTAACGACAATGTTTCCAAAATCTCACAGCCACCAAGAGATTCAGACTCGAGTTGGTACTGCTGTCAGGCACTTTGCTATTAGTTCAGACTCACAGATCACCTCTGCAAAGCAGAACACCTTCTTTGCCGCCCCTATTCTCACAACTTTTAATTTTTTTTTAGCCCATTGTGCAGCAGCTGTGTTAATCCATGTTCTTGAAGGTCTCCTTCTTTTTAGCGGATCCTCTGTTTTACCAAGGATGATGTCCTTTTCCTGGGTCCGGTCCTTTTAAGCTTCTCACCTGGTTCAATCTTGGGCCCACAGAATCCTTCAATATTGAAAATCATGACTTGATTTTTCTTCTTTTTGCCCCCTCCTTGGGATAGACTGCAAGTCAATCATTTTCGGCTCTCTACCTCCTAGTATTTGTACATTTCATTATAATTCTTTACATTTTCTTCTTCAGATGAGATGTTCTGCCCAGTTCTGTCACACCATCATTTCTTCCACTTGCTTTAGCTACTCTACGATGAAGCACAGAAACTTTTCTGATGTTCACTTTTTTCCTTTTTCCTGCCTTTTGAATAAGTTTTTCTTTCTTCATGTATGTTGTTCTTGATTTCATCACACAGTCTACAGGCCTTCAGTCATTAGTCTTCAATAAGCCAATTATGTTCTTAAGATGTTCTCTACATTCAGGTGGTAGGATATACTGTAGGTTTCATTTAGGCTCTCATACAATTGTTTTAGTTTTCCTCAACTTCAACCTGAACATACATATGAACCTTACATATGAACCATTGGTGTTCTGTTCTATAATCAGAACCTGAACTTGATTTGGCTGATGATATTGAGGGTCTCTCTGGTCTTTTACCACAGGGATAATTGTTTTTATTCTTCTGTAATCCATCTGCAAAAGTCTAGAGTATGGCTGGTGAGTTTGAATTAATGACCTTTCAGTTAACAGCTGAGTACAAAATAAGTATGCCCCTAGAGTTGTAGTTAGCATAAAGTGACACTACAGTAGCTATTCCTAATATTATTAGTGTTTCCTTTTTAATCATAAAAAAATGCTTGTGCATAATGAATACTAAATTTCCAAAATGCTTTATTCCCAATCTAAAGTAATATTCTATTTTATATAATTAGTATAATTTTTTCTTTCTTCATGAATTTATTTATGCAAATGGAAGTACTTTCCACATTTTTAGTAATCATTTTTTAATTTACTTAAGAACTATATATTAAATATTTTGTACTACAGAACTAAAATTATAGCCTTTTTTGAGGAATGTGAGGAGGGAATGAAGCACTTGCTGATAAAAATAATAGCCTTCAGCCTTCTATATGGATTACAAATCAATATAAAGAAAACAAACATTCTCACAACTGAACCAGTAAGCACCATTATGATAAATGGATAAAAGATTGACGTTTACAAGAATTGCATTTTGTTTGGGTCTACAATCAGTGCACATGGAAGCAGCATCTGAGAAATTATAAACTCTACCCCATTGGCTAATCTGCTTCACAAGACCTCTGCAATATCTTGAAGAGGACTTCTAGGACTAAGGTATGCCTGATTCAAGTCATGGTATTTTCAATTGAATTTGAAAGTTGGATGAAGAATAAGATGAAGATGAAGATGAATAATAAGAATAAGAATGCTCAGAGAAGAAATTATGCAGTTGGAGTCGTGTCAATGAAAAATAATGAAAGTAGTAGAGACTGCCAAAAGTACAAACAGATCTATCTTTCAAGAAGTACAGCCAGAATACTCCTTAGAGGCAAAAATGATGAGACTTCATTGCGCATGCTTGGACTTCTTATTAGGAGAGATCAGTCCATGGAGAAGGATATCATATTTTGTAATGTGGAGAAGCAGTAAAAAAGAGGAAGGCCATCAATGAGATGGAGTGACACAGTGGCTGCAAGGATGGACTCAAATTTAAGAAAATTGTGAGACTGGAGCAGGACCTGGTGGTGGTGAGTTCTGCTGCACATAGAGCCATTCCAAGTCTGACTG
The DNA here is from genome assembly GCF_000313985.2 of Echinops telfairi. Classification (NCBI taxonomy): domain Eukaryota; kingdom Metazoa; phylum Chordata; class Mammalia; order Afrosoricida; family Tenrecidae; genus Echinops; species Echinops telfairi. Next base: position 3,885,510 of record NW_022106084.1, read on the forward strand.
ATTCCTTGGCACCGGGCCAATAGCAACCTCATCAACAACATTTTTTTTCAAGGGAAAATATGCCTGAATGTACTTATTCCCTGGGATTTTGTTGCATCATGGAATATCATACAAATTCAAAGCATGAATTTGGCTATAGAATCTATGGCTATAGATTAAAAACTAACTGCTATGAAAATAACTTCTCCACTTATTAACTTTTGATTTAGATGAGAACAGTTATAAATTATAATCAGATATGAGAAAAAATAGTGAACAGTTCAAATAGTTTAAAATGATACAGACAGCTGCACTAACATTTTAGAGTGTTTTCCCTTTCTTTTTTAAACTAATTCATTGATGTGTACTTTAGATGAAAATCATGAATATTCTTAACACATGTGATTATAGTTTTCCATTGAATTGATTCTGACTCATAGTGTCCCCATGTGACAAAGTAATCTTGACCCATAGTGTTTTGTAAACTATATTCTTTATGGAAGCAGACTTCCAAGCTCCCCCCCGCCGCCCCCGTGGACTAGCTGGTGGGTTAGAATTCTCAACCTTTGGATTATTAGCCAGACTGCTTAACCATTGTCTCCACCAACTCTTTGTATTGGTGGTATTTTTGTTTCTTTGCTTTGTTTTTGTTTTCCTGTACCTTGTTTGAGAGAAGCAATGAGACTTTATTAACACATTAATTAACTCACATTAAGGAAAAAAAACCTATGACTTTAAAACCTTTAGAAGGCTCTTTATTAGAGCAAGTTCCGCTAAAGTTGGACTGGCCCATAGATGCAACAATGGGCTTAAATTTAGAAATGATTAGAAGAAGGGCACAGGGCTAGGAAGTGTTATGTTCTGTTGTATGCAGTGTGGTTATGAATCAGGACTGAATCAATATCACCTAGCAACATTTACTTTCAAGTATAATTACTCCCCCAACTGAATGATTCTATTTCCTCACTAAGACTGGAGGAAGTCAAGCAAAAAAGTGTGCACTGTTGACTGTAAGACAGGAAACTCTGTTATGACCACTGTGACATCCCTTCATGGAAAGAATTCCAGGAAGGCCTCACCCCAGTGCTGTTCAATATGGTAGCCACTCATCACCAATGTGGCTGTTTAAATTGCAGAAGGCTATGGATGACAGTGAGGCCCTCAGATCTATTTTTCAGGGACCCCACACGCATTAAGCCTTAGGTGAAGCTCCTCTTTTCATTGACCGGGGTGTGAACAGCCTTGCTATTAAACAAAGTGCATTAGAAAGTGGATCATTGCAGATGCAGTAAGGTTAAAATTTAAAACCCTATCATTTGATCTCTCTCTCTTGAGCTATTTTAAATTTGTTCTAGTCTTTAATATTTTCTGCTTTATCAATTGACAATTTTCTGTTTTACTTTTTATTGTTGTTAATTGTTTTTATGTATAGGAAATTAAAGATAGAAAAATCTAGAAATATAGTAACTAGGTTAGTAGTATTTTTAGGTATATGGCAGGAGAAGTTGAGGGGAATGGGAACTGATAACGAGTACAAGAAAGAAGAAACATGTTTTAAAATTGATTGTGGTGATGAATTTCAATTCTTTTTAATATGATTGAAATATTGATTGTATGATTTGTGAAATATGCCAGTAAAAGTGATAAAAAATTCAATAATTAAAAAATGTCTCTTTACTGATGTGTAGGTAAGGGAAAATAATATATTTAAATATTATATAGATATGAATTTTAAACAAAATAATATATT
>NW_022106084.1:3889517-3897367 GCF_000313985.2 Echinops telfairi
AGCTAGATGGCTGCTTGTTTGCCTACAAGCCTTTAAGACCCCGAAATACTTTTAAAAGACAGTGAGCAAGGTGGTGACTAAATGGAGTAATTTTCATCTCAAATGGTACATTAGAGCATTTTTACTTCCATAAGACATCCTCGCCACCATGACCTGCAAAATTATAACAGAAACAGAATTGGGGAAATTCCTACTTTCTTGTTATTTTATAAAATATTAATCAACTGCATCCATGCCATGAATTCCTTAAATATTTTGCTCATGCAGTCTCCAGTGAGTTAAACACTTGAATCTAGGAGTCCTGTGAACTCAGCAGCTCTTAAAAAGAAGCATGTTTATTACACAGTTATTTAAAAAGTATATATTTGGTAGTATACTCATTCACAGAAACCTTGACTGCAGTAAAGTGTACAAGATATCAGAAAAAACAGTGTTTGGGTTTTAAGGCTTGTATTAAAACAAGCAGCTATCTAAGTGAGATTCCAACTATTTCCACATAAAACAAGAACACTAGCTTATATCATCCAAGAATTTCTTATGTAAATCCAATATCAGAGGAGGGAATGGTATCAGAGTTTAAGTTCTGAACACCCAGTTTTCAGAAGCTAAGGATGACAGTAAAAGCTTCAATCCCATTTGCAGAGGCCCCACATGGATGGAACCTCTGTTGAATTCTCTTAGACCACTGAATAGTCTTATCCACACACAGCACAGGGCGGATTGGAAAGTAGAACAGCAGAAAATGTTTGGTTAAAATTTAACACCTTACCATTTGTGTTTCCTTTTGACTAATTTTTAACTTGCACCATTTTTTTTATTACTTTCTAATTTCATTTGAAATAAGGGTTTGCTGTGTTTTATTTTAATGCTATTGCATTTTTCCTTTCCTTCTTTTCCTTTTGGTATGATTTTCTTTATATCTCGGGATAGGTAAACTTAATAGAGACAGCAACAAGATCAGTGGTTCCCTTATTTATAACAAAGGAATTTGGGTGACAGAAGATGCTAAAAGCAATTTATACAAGAATGAAGAACGTTTTCCAAAATTGACTTTGACAATGATTGCACAACTCTTTTTGATATGTTGTGCAAAACTCTTTTTGATATGTTTGAACCACATGACAATGATTACACAACTCTTTTTGATATGTTGTGCAAAACTCTTTTTGATATGTTTGAACCACTGATTATATGATATATGAATTATATGTCAATAAAAGGGTTACCAGTCGACAAACAAATTAAGGCATATATAATATGGTAAAACCCCAGTACTTGACCGCATCAGTACTCAACATAATCAGATTTCAACGTGAAATATCGAGAAAATTTTTCATCAGAGCTTGAACAACACATTGGAATCCAACCCAACGCAAGTGATTTTTGTAAACAAAAGCAGTGTTTTGGTCACTCACTAGTTGGTGTTGTTAGGGCATGTTGTTTAAGATTTCTGTGGCTGTGTTCCAAGAGTTTTGCCATAATTTTATGAGCTTTTGTGACTTTTTGTACTGTGTTTAGATAAAAAAATAACATGGGTCCTAAGAAAGAATATTTTGAAAAGAATCATCATGATAAGGAATTGGTTAACTGTGTTATCAACATTCTTGATGATTGAGAGGCTGAACAGAGGTACAGAACAGAGAATTTAGCCAGGAATGTGAAGTTGAGAAAGATTTGATTGAGACAGGGAAAGAACTCCTGGGAGGGAAGGGAGAGCAGAGAAAGGGACAGAGGCATCTTGAGTGCCCCAGGCTGGTTCCAAGACCCAACGAGTTAGGTCAGGGAAATCGCACCTGGCAGTGGGGTGGTGGGACTTATATAGGATCCGAGCCAAGGACGTATGTGTTGATAAGGAGAAGGGAGATTTTTATTGCTGTAGCTGCAGGATTTGAGCCAGGATGGGGATTGTGAGTAAATCATCTTGTTCTCAGCAAACTTGCTTCCTGGAACTCTGGAGAGAGGAGGCTTTGTTCTGCTCGGGGAGGTAGGTTTTGTGAAATGCTGGAGGCAGGTTGATTGGAAGTTCAGCCAGGTCATTTGTCTTCTGGAGAAGCTGGTACAGGGGGCTGCCTTGGTCCAGACCCGACCCAAACAATGCTAGTTTAGTAAAGCCTTTTAAAAAACAGTTAAGGAAACGCCAACAGCAGGCCACGTTAGACTACAGTTTTTTATTTTTAGAGAAAATCAACCAGGTACTAGTGAAAAAAGGCAAAGAAGGGGGCGGGGGGTGGGTGGGGGAACTCCTGAAAAGCAGCTACCGGTTGATTTTATGGAAGGGGATTTCCCTTCCAAACAATGACTTTCTCTCCACACCTGTCCACATCCGTGTCCACACATCCAGATACTTATCAGTCTCACGGTATGGGACATACTGTAGTTGTTTAAAACTTTTTTAATGTTGTCTTTCTTATTTAAATTATATTACTTAACTCTGAACTTATTTATTTTGAAATTTAATAGTAATGTTTTGTATAAAAAGGCAAGGTTAAGATAAAACTTGCTGGTCGAGAATGGATTAATACATTTTCAGTTATTTCTTGTGGGAAAAATTGATTTGAAACTTCAATGCTTTGCATCTAGATGCTCCTTCTAGAACGGATTAGTGTTGAGGTCTAGGGTTCTACTGTAAGAGGAAATTCATAATAACCCAAAATGGAGGTCATAGTGTTTTTTTTAATCCAGAGAGTAGATGGACCCCATTTTTATATCTTTTCTTTGTACAATCCAACTAAACGTATGTGATAAATCACGCTAAGTTAATGTTAAAATATTGTTATTAAGTATCGACTCACAATGGCATTACACACAACAGACCTAAACATTGTGTGTTGCTGTTATTAGGTGCTGTGCAGCTAGTTGTGACCCAGAGTGACCTGATCCACAACAGAGCATACCACTGCCTGGTCTTATACCACCTTCACAATAATCCCCATGCTTGAGCCAATTGTTGTAAGGCATGATATCAGTCTAGCTCCTTGAGTGTCTTTGTCTTTTTCGCTGCCCCTCTATTTTATCAAACATGATGTCCTTCGCCACTGACTGGTCTTACCTGACAACATGCCCAAATTAGGAAGGGAAAACCTCACCATCCTTGACTCTAAGGAACACTCTGGCCTTATTTCTTCTGAGACAGATTAGTTTGTCCCTTTAGCAGTCTGCGGTACTTTCAATGTTCTCTGCAATAATAAAAGAAGTCTAAAATTTTCTTCTGCCCTCTTCATGCAATGTCAAACTTTCACATGCATATGAGACCAGTGAAAAAACCAAAACTTAAGCCAGGCACACCTTAGTCTTCAAAATAAAATCCTTGCTTTCTGATACCCTTAAAAGATTGTGTGCAACAGATTTACCGAATGCCATGTTCCTCTTAATCTATTGACTGCTGCTTCCATGACCATTGATTGTGGAGATTGACCAAATAAACAATTTTCAGACACTCAAATATACGTGAGAAAAAGCTTTGTATCAAAAAGTAATTGTATATCAGAAAAACATCGCAGCCCAGTCCAACTCAAGTCCGTATCTCCCTTTTCAGATTGACAAGAGTCACCCAGCCACACAATGATGCAGAATGCAGGACGGACACAGGCCAGTGGTGCAAGTTCGTGTGGATCAAATGGCACAGTTCATAGCAGAGCTCTCGCAGGCATCAGAGTGGCTCACCAGCAGGAAGATGAACGCAGAGAGAGAAGGGGAGGTCAGTCCCCCAAGTGGTGACCTGATTGACAGGTGAGACTCCACTCCTACACTTCCATATATCACGTTGACATGAAATTATGTAATGACCACAGAAACTTCGATTTTTCCTCCATTTATTGTAATATTGCTTATTGGTCCAGTTGTGAGGATTTTGATTTTCTGTATATTGAGCTGTAATCTGTGATCTTCATCAGTAAGAGCTTCAAGCTACTTTACAAAGTATGGTATCCTTCTTTGAACACTAAAATTCCAATGAATTCTACTAAATGAATGGATCATGATAAAATTTCCCTATTAGTTGAAATCCATCTTTGTAGTTCTCCTGTTGTCCAGCGTCCCTTTCTCCTCACGAAATGCTTTAAGTATTCATTGATTTTAGTGCCTTCATAACTTCAAGTTTCCCCACATCATAAAGTTTGTTTCTCATTTGAATTCTTTTTATTATATAATTCAGAAAACTAAGTATTCTAATGTACCTTTGTCTCTTTTTAATATTCTAATCAACATTTCAAAATTGTTAAACCATAGATTCACCTCCCATGTTGCAATTAAGAAAACTATTTATTTAGAGCTAAATAGCCCATCTCTTTGCAGATTTCCCTTTGTGATAGTTAAGGTTTATTGTGCCAACCTGGCTGATAAACATATGTGGGATTAATTGAAAGGCAGAGAGATAAATGGCTCAGTGAGCACTGCCTTTCAAGGTCTCTTGTCTCTTGCTCTCTGATGGTTGGACCAGTGTGCGGCTGTCTTAGATTGTTCTGTCTTAACTGGCAAGGCTCACTTCCTGCGATACATCCCTGAGAGAAGCCACATGGACTTAGTCTGGTGCGGCCCTGGGTGCTGAAGCAGCCGCATGGAGACCCCTGCCAGTGCTGAGATGCTTATACTGCCACTGGATTCAAAGACTTTCTACCCACTGGCCTGTGATCCTCCTACATTTGGCGTGATTGTGTGTGTTTTGTGAGTTTGAGGAGGACTTTGTAGATCGATCGGTGTAGGGCATATGGGCTAATTCAGACTTATGGTCTTGGACTGGATGTGCCTGGGGTGCTTTCTGAATGCATACTTGCCCATTATATAAAGCTCTCTCTTATAAAATATGAGTGTTTATGAATTTTGTTTCTCTAGTCTACCCAGACTAACTCACCCTTCATCACTTACTACCCCACCAACAATGTTTCATATCTAATAACCTCCTAATGTCACTTACTTTTCTCATTCTGTAAAAATTTTCAATTACCTATCCTTAAAGTTATTTTAAATAGCAAACCCTCTCAGTGAATGATCCATTTTCTTATTTTCTTTCTGCTCGCAGAATGGTTCTTACATACTCTAACCGCTTTCTGCCTACCACTGACATTTCAAGACTGGGCCACAGAGGTTGTGGTGAATCTGCTTACAGAATCTTCTCGATTTAGAAAACTCTACTATTTTCAAGATGAATTAGCACTTCTATATATTTAATATATTTGCATGGTTTGTTTATTTCTAGGAAGCTCTGGTGGTATAATTATTGTTTGTCTCAAAATAGTAGTTCCAACCCACTAGCTGACCCGTGGGAGAAAAAATGAGACTATAATGAGAAATGACAACCCAAAAAGGACAATTCTGTGATGCTTCAGTTTTTTGGAACAAACACATTTGTATTTAATCAATTTCTTTAGTCTTGTTTCTCTCCAATGCCTTCAGCAAAGGCTGAAACTTTTCCTTCAGTATCATTACTTCATAATTACCATGTATACTCATGTATAAGCTGAGTTTTACAGCACATTTTTAATGCAGTTTTTGTGGTAAAATTGGGTGCCTCAGCTGATATTCGGGTCGGCTTGTGCTCGAGTATATATGGTGTATGTTACCTTTTGAAATGCTTGCATATCCACTGATTGCTTTTAGGGTAGCATCAGTCAATATTTTGTCCAGAGACTCATTGAATATTGCAACCCAAGTCTTAAATTTCTTTTTCATTTATTTTAGGTGGAGGTATGTTGAACATGTTCTTTCTTTTGGCTAGCTGGAGGCCCTCTCCATTTCTATATAGAGCTTTACCATGTCTGAAGAGCCCCATTGAAATGTCATGTTCAGCTCTCCCACGTTAATCTTTTTAGGTATTCTAGATTCAAGACCAAGAGTTACAGTATCTTCTGACATAAATTTGGTCTTTTCTTTTTTCCTAGATTTTTTAATGACCTTTTTGCTTTCTGCGTGTTCTAGATTTCATCTCACAATTCATTTGTTTTAAGTCATTTTGTTCAGTATGTCTAATCAGTTCTTGAGATGTTCTCTAATTTAAAGAGTAATGTATTCAAGGTTATTTTTTTGGTACATTAGGGCGTGTTTGAATTTTTTCAGCTTCAATTTAACTTTCATATATGTAATTTGTCATCTGTTCCAAGCTTGTACTTAACCTTGTTTGAGCATATGATATTGAGTTTCCCCATTGTCTCTTCTCACAGATACAGTAAATTTGAATTTGTGTATATCATGTGGCAAGATTTACATTTATAACATGGCTTATATGGTTAGAAAATGCTACTTATAACTTCACTTCTATGTCTAAGGCCATGTATTTTGATCCTTCTTTGTTTTTAAGTTTTTCATTTCAATCACCACTAATTGTTAATGCATTTTTATTGTATACTTGACTAACGTCAGACTAAAGGCACTTCTAGAATTCTTAATTTCTTCATCACTGGAATTAGTGGTTAGTCTGCCAATTTGAATAATATTTACATTAACTGGTCTTCCTTGTAGCTGTACAGATATTACCCTATCACCGACATCATGTACTTCCTGATAGATCATAAAATGTTCTTTTTGGTAATGAGTTTGTCGCCATTATCTTGAATCTGTCTTTTTTGGATAAGAATTTTACTATGATAGTTTTATTCAAAATAGTCATTACCATTCAGTTTCAGCTCCCTAATACATAGGATAGATCTTTATGGATCTCTTTTGAAGACTTGGATTTTTACCCCCCTGATCAGTACTTTATACCTTCCTGTCCCAATTATTATTGGGTGTGTGCAACCCTTTCTTCTTATGTTCAGTAATGTTCCAGCAGAAGATATTTCCAAAAGGTTTGTTCCTTTCACGTCATTAAGATTGACACTACTTTGGGGAGGCCATTCCCTAGTCATATTTTGAGGGCCTTCTAACCCAAGGAGTTCATCTTCTGGCACTGTACTAGACAATACATTTTTTTTCCCTTCTTGGGTGGTTCCTGTTCAGGAGGAGTGATCCTGCTGATGCTGGAAATGCCAGTAGCATATTTTTCAGTAACACAGAAACACAGAAGCCACCACAAAAAGACAGAGTATAAGACGTGGAATAGTGGTCAATACAATGTTTACTGAATAAATATTTATCAAATATTACAATAGTGAATTAAAGTAGAGTTAGGAGTATTCAATTTTCTTTCAGAGTTTAGAGGTTCGGAAAATTGTAGTTAATTACCTAATTCATACTCCCCGCCCAATGCTTTTCTTCCTTTCTTTTTTTATAGCAGAGGCACAATTTTATTCTGGGTTAGCCAACTAAGCTATAATAGATTCCTGATTCTGTTACAACTAAGTGTAGTAATAATAATGTATGTAAAAATTGATAGCTGAGTCTTCTGGGAAGGCTCTTTAATGGAGCTTAAAGAATTAACCTTTACACTAACCTTCTACTAGTTCCATGTAACATGAAATTTATGATGGAAATAAAAATGACATCTTGTGACTATGAAGATGGGGAATTAAAATAATAGAAACTTTAGGACATACTATTAAGGACACAAATATCAATACAAAATTTTTCATGCAATGACTGGCAAGATTATTTGTGGGGGAAAAATCATTTTCTATATCTTTAACAACACTCCTTTATTGCCAATGCCATTGAGTGAATTCTGATGCAAAGCAGCCTTTTAATAGGACAGATTAGAACTGTCTCATAAAGTTTCCAGGATTGAAACTCTTTATGGGAGCAATCTTCTGTATCTTTTATTCACAAAGTGGCAAGTGACTTGGAATCTCACCTTTTTCTTTTTTTTAAAACATTTTATTAGGGGCTCATACAACTGTTATCACAATCCATACACACATCAATTGTGTAAAGCGCATTTGTACGTTATTCTCAAAACATTTTTTCTCCACTTCAACCCCCGA
>NW_022106084.1:3898881-3934681 GCF_000313985.2 Echinops telfairi
TGCTTGGTTTTGCTCTGTCTTGTTTTTGTGCATGTTGTTGTCTCCACAGGCCTGTCTGGATAGGATAGGCTGGATGAACAATCTGGAGGAGAAAACAACGGGACTGACAGTTCCGGGAATCTCACCTTTTTATAAGCAACCAGCAGCTAATCATTGCTTCCTGAGGTTCCCGACTGGTTTCCTGGCTAACAAACAGGTCTCAGGAGACCTAGAGTCAATCAGTTTTATTCAATAGTCACAATTCAAAGGTGGCAGCTCCTCTCCATGATAAAAGTGAGGCTTTCTGCTCCCATAGAGAGTCATAGTCTGAAACCCAAGTGTGTTCTGCTCAATCTTACAGGGTCTTTATGAGCCAGAATGGACTCAATGGCAGTGAGTTTTGAGTTTTATGCATGCCATCGTTTATTACATAATTTCAAATCAATAAATGATCCCCCCAAAATTGTACATCTATCACTAGTGTACTCATATACATAAATCATAGAAATATTATTAATTTCTCCTCTTTAAATTATAATTATGGAATACTGGTAGTGTAATGGTTAAGCCCTGCGCTTGGATACTCATGGTCAGCAACAGTTTAAAACCACTAGCAGCTCCTTGGGAGAAAGACTTGATTCATTACTCATGTACACAGTTACAATTTTGGAAACCCATAAGGGATCGTTATAAGTCAGCAGTCAATCGATAGCAGTGAGTGAGAGAGTATAATTATATGTATTTTGCCTGAATAATATAAATATCTAATGATTCTGTAGCCTTAAAAATCTTTCACATTCCATAGATTTGTTAGTATGTTATTAGAGTTCAGGCGACACAAATTTTCACTTCTTTACAGTCCTCAAACTATTTTCTTTGTCTTATTGAATTAATTAAAACAACAGCTACAATGGTAAAGAGAAATAGTGACAGCATCATTTATTCCTTCCTTTTTTTTTTTACACTTAACCCTATAATACCTGAATTTTTAATTTCAGGAAAAAAAATTTTTGTTTTTATTCTTTACTTTCATAGTTATCTATATATATATTAATATATACATTTAAATAAATGTTATGAAAATGTCACACTCGGCTTAAGAGAGTTATCACATTTCGCCAATAAATACTATTACTTGTTTGTTCTGTGTTAAATTTAAGAAGCTTGTATCTTTAGTTTGGTATTTTTTTTTAATAATGAGTATTTTTTTACTTTATGTAAAAGTTTCTCCCATAGCTATGTATCTTATCACACATTTTCTTTGCTCTTTTAATTTTAAGTACAAAAAGTGACCTAAGTGGATTCGATAATAGAGATGCTGTTGTCAAGTTCCACGGAGCTGGTTCTGACTCATCAAAACCCTGTAGAGTATATATAGCTGATCCTCCCCATCAGTCCTATGTTTGAACCTGTTATTATAATCACTCCGTCAAACCATCTCCTTGAGTCTCTGTTTATCGCTGACCTCTCAGTTTATCACTGACTCTGTATTTTACTAAGCCTTATGTTCTTTTTGGTAAAGAGGAAAGTCTTTGAAAAAGATGAAGGCACTCAAAGAGTGGGATAGACATTGTGGCTCTATCAATGTGCTGAGAAACAATTGAAGTGATGGCATAGGATTGTGCAGTGTTTCATTCTATTGTGCATAGGGTCTTTATGGGTTAATGCCCACTCAATGGCACCTAACAATAACAACATGTTCTATTTAGGGATTCCACTGAACAGCATGTTCAACATATGTGAGACAGTATACACTTCCTCATTTCTAAGAAGTTCTCTGGCTGCCCTTTCTTCGGGACAAATTTACTCTCCTGTAAGTTCCACAGAATATTTAACATTCTTCATCCACACCATAATTCAGAGAGATAAATTCTTCTCCAGTCATATTTATTAATTGTGTCCATTGTTTGCATGCAGATGACACTGAATACGGAGGGTCAGAGGAAAATTGATGAGTTTGAATTATAGTGTGGAGGAAGAACACTGGAAACACCATGGGGGCGGGGGTGGTGGTGCAGAAGAACAAACCCATCAATCCTGGAAGAAGCGCACTCAGCATACTTCTTAGAAACGAAGCTGGCAGAACTAACTTCTCATGTACTTTGACATTTTACCAGGAGTGACCTATATATTTTTGTGGCTTTCATGCTTCCATGTCATTAATATAATTAAATATGTATCTCTGCTTTACCATATCTAGAAACACTGGAAATACAACAAATCTAATGTATCTGTTTTTCAAGCATATTCATTACTTTGCATGTTACTTTGTAAATAGATGTAAATAATGACTACTGAATAGATATTTTTATAGTGAACTGAATTATTCTTCCTTGAAGCTTGAGTTTATATTTTAGAGAATTTGTTGGTTTTTTCTTTCACTTTATAAGAGAGAAAATTCCCTTGAGTAATGAAGGGGAAAATTAGTTTAGAAGAGAAGCAAAGTAATTAACATAGGATATAAAACAAGCAATAAAGGCAGTCAAAACATAAGAAACATAACGTAATTAAAATGGCACTAAGGGAAATATCAAAGTCATAAGAAGAAAAAATGGTCAACTAAACTGCAATTTATTAAATTTTATATAATCATATATATATACACACATATATATACATACACACACACATATACACACACACACACACACATATATATATTACAGAGCATTTCTGCAGGCTCTGTTGTGTAAAGATACCAGAGACTGAGGAAATTCAATACCCCAAGAGTGAGAGATGTGGAGCTGGCAGGAAACAATGAAGCATTTTAACGGGCTGGGAAATGACTATCAAGACTTCAGGGAAAATGAGATACTGAGAAAACAGACTTAAGAGCGACGATCCTCCTTTAGATTATTGGTGCCTAGCTTCACATTGTTATAAGGAATTAATTTATATTTTTGAATTTCTGCAAACGATTATAACTTTGAAATTGCAATATAGAAAAATGAAAGAAATGTCCTTATGTTTTTGTACACTTTAAATAACTATTAATAGTAACTAAATATGTAGTATATAGCTGTAATTTAAAGAATATTTTCTTGCTTTATTTGTAGATAAGCAAGACTATCTCTATCAATAGCATACATTTAAGGATAACTGTGCCATGCTATTACATATCTCATTTCTCTATGTCAAATAAATGCCCATTTATTCAATCATTTAATTATTTTATATATATATAATATATATATATATATATAAATTTCTTTCCCCCCCTCGGAAAGAAATAAGAATCTAAGAGAAGGATCGTTATATTAACATGAGCAAAGATATCACTGAGCTTATATTCTAATCGTGATGCAAAAGAGAGAAGCAAAATTACTACACATATTTACATACTGTATACAAGTTATGTATACATCTATATGTAGGTAAATCTATTATAAAAGGTGATAAGATAATAGATTAAATTGTGATATTTCAGAGAACATAGAATATTCTCATTAACTTGGTGTTGCAACTGAAAGAATGTGTGCTTGAAGGGTAGGAAGAAAGAACAGACTCTGGAGTCCAGAAGTAGCATTAAAATACTATGATTAAGTCAGAATGAATCATCTGGATTTCAGGAAAAAAAATAGATTGAGATTTGGGACTAGTTATGACATTGGAGAGAGAAAAGTGAAGATGTTCCCAATGAGCCCATAGAATAGGAAGCAGCAGCAACTGGAGAAAAAAGTGAAATTTGAGAATTCAAGTGTTTACAAAGATAATGTAGGTAAGGGAGATTCATGCACTATAATGCCTGTCCTTATGGGCTTTCTACTTTTTTCTTTTTCTCTTTCATTTTTAATGTTACATTATTATTAGAGACATAGATGTACGTGCCAGAAATGTACAAGAGTAATTGAATGGCTGGTGTGAAATTTTCAGGTATTTATTCTTTTTTTTATCCTCCATGATTGCTTAAGCCATGAGTCGGAAATGGAAATGTCTACTGATAAAGATTACATAAAGGAGAGCATCGGGAAAGATGTACAAAAACAAGGCATGGGGGAAATGTGCTGAAATGCAATCTATGCTGCAGCTAAGGTCTTCAATCAAAATAAAGAATAAGCACCTATAATGCAGGCAAAAAAGTCGAAACATGTCTCCCAAATATATCCTAATTAAAAATGATAATGTACCCTGAGGATGAGTTTATGCTTGGTAAAATAGAGGGCCAGCAAAAAAGAGGAAGGTCCTCAATGAGATAGATTGAAATAAAGGCTGCAACAATGGCTCATGTATAGGAACAATTGTGAGGATGGTGCAGGATGGGGACACTACTGAAACCAACTCCATGGCACATAATAACAGCATAAAATAATCCACATGTCTATGGATGATACCAAACAGTATATTGGCCAAAGCACCTTAAAATAGAGAGATGGCAGACACATATATTGATGGCAGACACATATATTTTAGGCACACAGACATATGATTCTGTTCAACATGCTATCAGATAACATAAAAATGGACATCCGGTCTCTAATTTGCTTTGTAGATAACTTTTTTGCAAGCGTGAAGTCTCCAGTTGTTGCCAAGTCAATGATAACTCATGATAACTTCATGTGTGCAGAGTATAAATGGTCCACAGTGTTCACAAAGTTACTCCCTATCAAATGCATTTCTCCAGTGATTTAAGATCCAGAGCATCCCTTATGGCATACGGCAGCTATCCGAGTACCCTCCAGGATTAAGTCTCTACTCATTGCCTCTGCCATTTTTAATTGGATTGTTTTCTGGTTGTTGTCATTGACATGTTGAAATCTTATGTAAGCTTTGGAGACTTTTTCCTTGCACTATATGACATTGACAAATTTTGCCCAGTTTTTGTTCTCTGTTTACTCTTTTGGTAAGATGCTTGATGCATAAAATTGTTAGATTTTTAAGAGTTTCAAATTATCTAATTTGTCTTCTACTGTTTGCTCATTTTTAGACATGATTTATATTAGGGCCCCTACATTTGTTTCTATTTTTTTCCTTTTTAGGTTTTACATTGAGATGTTTTATTCATTTTAAGTTAATTTTGGCAAATTTGACATTGGTTTACTAACTATATTACTCTTTTAAAAGAATAAACTTCTTTTTTAAAAGTATTTTTCTGTTTTCTGTTTCATGTATTTCTAGTTGAATGTTTATTACTTCCCTTCTTCTGATGTTTATAGGGCTCATTCCCATTGTTCTCTTTCTAATTGACAGCTATGGATGACTGTGCTAGATTAAAGTGCTGCTTGTGAATCTCTCATTCTTCCTGACGTGCTTTCTCATTATTATAGGCTCTCCTCTAAGCTTGGCGTTTGCTGTGCAATTCTGTCATTTTGATTAAATATCTTAAGCATTTTTCATTTTTTGTTAAGTTCCTCTTCTATTATCCATTGATTTTTAATAAGTCTATTATGCAATTTCAATGCATTTAATTGTTTTATTTCCTTTATCTTATTGTTAATGATTTCTAATGTTATATCATTGTGACCTGAGATGATACTTTGCAGTATTCCAATGTTTGAGAATGTATTGAGGTTTATTTTTGGTGACCACCACTTGTCTTTCAGTGTGTAGTACTGTGGTAGCTTTTGTGTTGTTGTGATGCTAAAACTGTGTCACTGGAATTTCAAATTCAACAGTGAACATGTTTCACCAGAGCTTCCACCCTGAGAACTGACTATGAAAAAGAATAGGCTGTCTACTTAAGTGGAATTAGTCACTGAAAATCTAATGAATAGAAGCAGAACATTATCAGAGACAGTAACAGATAAGAATCTCAGATTGGAAGACACTTAAAATATGAGTGGGGAAATAGTTCTTTCTCAAAGTAGGATTGACATAGTAATGTGGATACAGTAAAGCCTTCAGGAGTAAAGACTTCTGGACATTCATGATCTAATGGGGAATAACTTAACATGAGAAGACACAAATACAAACATCTAGTAATCATTGCAGAGTGTGTATGTATAATGAGTGTATGTTTTCTGAATTAATATATGTGGGGTACCAGCCCCCACAATCAAATGGGTTCAAGGGGTGGTTGTGTAAATGAGGGGTAGAATTAAAGAGAGATCAGACAAGCTAAGCATGTGAATGCTCACCTCTAGGATGGTCATGATCTCAGCAGCCATATCCATCAAGAGAGGCTATTTTTCCAACCAAGGTTTATATATTCACTCAGGGGGCATGCAAGCTCCGCTAATTATAGGTCACCACATGCATAACAGGAAGGGGTTGAACAGTAGGCATACGCATAACAGGAGGGGGAGGCACTAGAGGCATACATGTGACAGGAAGTCTTACACATAACAAGATGGGTGGGCTCTAGACTGAAGATGGCAGCCTAACCTTGGTCATCCCTGAGCTAGCTTGACCTTAGGTGTCTTTGGGCTCTTGCTCAGCAGAGCAATCCATTAGCCTATCAAAAGGGAGTGGGTGGGACAGACCATAGGATCTAATTGCTCTAGATGGCTGATAACCCTTAGGCAGATAACCTTTAAGCAGTTGAGCTCCACAATATATGCCTTGGGGTTGGCATGTATTATGGGGGCACATCCTAGAGAATAACTTTTCTATTTCCCACAAATATTCTCTACTTTATCTATGTTAGGTAGCCAGGATGGGGCAGGGGATTCTCCCTCCCATGCCTACGAAGGTCCCCATAGAGGAGATTGGGAAGGAATCAGGCTACCTTTAGACAAACATAAAGACCTCAGAACTGGGCATGCTCCAGTGAAAGCCCTCTAGCTAGGTGGGTGGTGCACCTGGGTGGCCCCAACTAGCCCAGGTGGGCTTAATTCAGCCAGTGGGCCAGCCAATACCTTCAATCACACCTCCCCAGGCGGGAAGGCCAGCCTCTTCTTACCCTTCTCCTGGTCAGTGGCAGGTCTGAGGGGACTCTGTCTTCTCCCTTTTAATGCCCCAGTGCCATCTCGGGCCATGCCACACTCTTTGTGGCCTTAGTTCTGCTCATGTGGGTATGTTGTTCCATGAGGTTGCTTGTGTCCAGTTGTGAACTTCTGCATGACTATCACTTGGTTTGGCATGTTTCCCTGAAATAGCGTGTACTCTTTTGAGACTTTAAAACTTGAAACTTCTCCCATCCTTCATAAAAACTCACTTGGATTACAAAACAGACTTTGGCGTGAATTCTTCCTCTTGCGAAGCCAAGAATCGAGGTATTACTCACTTGAAAAACCTCACATCTGTAGGTTATAACACCCATTTGGAATGGCTACATAGAAATCAGACAAAATTCATGATTGAAGAGTTTATTAAGGAAGTTAATAATTGTAATGACAGTGACAAATGCCCAGGGTTGAGCTGCTTGTCATCACATGTTACAAAGTTCTGTCAAGACCGCTAATAAACGCCCAAAGGACATACCATTCCGTGTCAGGCAAAAGACATTCAGTTTAAGCTTAGTGGGTCACAAACCCAACTTCCTGAATTAAGGCCCCAGAGGGACCCCACTCCAATAAACTTCAGCCCAAAGGCACTGAGTTCTAATTCTATGGGTCAGCAGTTCCAATATACCTAATGAAATACCCAGAGGTACCCCACATTGCAACTTGCTTCTTGCACAAATACACTCATCTCTACTTGTTCCATAGGTTAGGAAGTCCATTACTCTTTACATGCTCTGGCTCATGGTTCTGTTGCTGTTCCTCTGATGGCATAGGTGACTTCTGGATCCTACAAATTCAATGCACAGGCATCTCAGGTCCAGAGAACACACAATTCTCCCAGTTCTTGCAGGTAATACTGTCCCTCAGCCTGTTTCTCAGAGGAATCCTTTTATATACACCAGATGGCACTCCAGGGAATCATTTTGCAATTATTCATAGATAAGTAATTTTTGTTAATTTTGTTAAATATATTCCTAGGTATTTCCATTTGTTCTGGCTACCGTGAAGGGTACTGCCTTCTTGATCCCTTCGTCCATGGTCCTGTCTGATGTTTATAGCAGACCTATCAACTTCTGTTTGTTGATCTTGTATCCTGCCACTCTTCCATATTCCTCTATTGCTATAAGTATTCCTGTTGTGGAACTTTTGGGGTTTTCGATGTACAGGATCATGTCATCTGCAAATAGCAATAGTTTCACCATCCTCTCCCATTTTGATACTTTTAGTGTCCTTTCACTGTCTTATGTTGTTAACAAGGACCTCCAGTACGATATTGAATAGAATTGGGGACAAGGGGAATCCTTGTCTTGTACTCTTTTTCAATGGGATTGTTTTTGTCTTCTCTCCATTGACTATGATGTTGGCTGTTGGCTTTTCATAGAGAGCTTGTATTAGCTTAAGGAATTTACCTTCCATTCCTATCTTCATGAGTGTCTTAATTAGGAATGGGTGTTGGATGTTGACAAATGCTTTTTCTGCATCTATGGATATGGTTCTTATACTTTTTCTTATTGATATGGTGTATTATATTGATGGATTTTTCTGATGTTAAACCATCACTGTATCCCTGGGATGAATCCTACCCGGTCATGGTACATGATATGTGTTATATACTTTTGTATTCTATTAGCCAATATTTTGTTAAGGATTTTTGCATATATGTTCATTAGAGATATTGGTCTGTAGTTCTCAATACCTGTGGGGTCTTTGCCCTGTTTGGGTACCAAAGTTATGCTAGTTTTGTAGAATGAGTTTGGGAGTTTGCCATCCTTTTCTATGCTCTGGAATACTTTGTGGAGGATCAGTGCAAACTATTCCTTGAATGCTTGGTAAAATTCCGCTATGAGACCAACAGGCCTGGAGGCTTCTTTTTTTTTTTGGGGGGAGGGGTGGTAGTTCTTGAGAACCTCTCTGTTTCTTTTTTCGTTATGGGTTTGTTGAGGTTCTTGATCTCTGTCTCAGATAATCTAGGGAGGGACTGTTTTTCCAAGTGTTTATTCATGTCTTCCACGTTTCTGAATTCATTAGAATACAGTCATTCATAGTACTTTGTGATTATACTTTTAATCTCATTGAGGTCTGTTGTAATTATTCCTGTTTCATCCTTCATCCTGGTATTGATGTTTGCTCCTTCCTTTCCTTGGTTAGGTAGGCCAGAGTCTATCAAAGTGGTTCATCCTTTCATAGAGCCAGCTTTTTGCTGCGTTTATCTTTTGCATCATTCTCTTGTCTGCCCACTGGTTTAACTCTGCTCTGATTTATATTATTTCATTTATTTTGCTATTGGAGGGGTTGTTCTGTTGACTCTGTTCTAATTATTGGAGGTTTTGCGATAACATATCAGTCATAAGCCTCTCTTTTTTCATATTTGCATTTATTGATAGCAAGTAACCACTGAAAACTGCCTTCACAGTATCCCATAAGTTTTGGTGCATCGTGTTCTCGTTCTCATTAGTTTCTAGAAACTTCCTAACCTCCTCACTAATTGGGCCTATGCTCATTCATGTCGCACAAGATCATTGTTCTTCCTACAATTGATTGCCCTTGCTTTTCTGGTGATCCTTTTATTAATCTCTTCACTTTTATGACATTGTGAAATATGAAAGACATCTGAATAATCTCTATGTGTTTAAACATACTCAGGCTTGACCTCTGTCCCAGCATGTGGTCTATTCTTGAAAATTAGCCATGTGGGCATGAGAAGACCGTGAGTTTTTTTGTGTTTGGATGGAAAACTATCAATGTCTAGCAGGCCGAGTTGTCTAATTGCATTATTTAGCTCTATAGCCTCTTTGCTGATCATCTTTCCCAGTGATCTGTCTTTTTCTGATAGCAGAGTATTAAAGTAGTCTACTATGATTATTGAATCCATAATTTCATTTTTCAACTTTTTAATAGTTTGATGAAATTCACCACTCCATCGTTGGTCATGTAAATATTCAATATGCTAACTGGTTCCTAGTCTACTGATCTTTTGAGCATTATATAGTGCCCCTCCTTGTCTCTTTTTATGGTTTGAACCTTGAGGTCCATTTTGTCAGAGATTAGGATTGCCACCCATGCTTTTTTTAAGTTGCCATTTTCCTGGTATACTCACCGCTAGCCTTTTATTCTTTGTTTATTTTTGTCTGTGTGCTTAAGATATGTCTCTTGCAGGCAACAAGTTGTTGGGTTATTTATTTTGAGCCAGTCTTCAAGCCTTTTGCATTTAATGAATGAATTAAGGCCATTGGACTTCAAAGTTATTATCACAATCTGTGGATTCATGGCTGTTATATCATGTCTTGTTTTGGATGTTTTCGTATCTCCCTTCATAACAGTGTACTGTGTTTGTGTGTGGGACTTTTTTATTGTCTTCTTTTCCCTCTGAGGCCCTGTTACCTTGGTAATTGTTATTGGCACGTTTGCTTCTGAATGGAGTTGGGCTATGTGGTGGTCTCCTGCATGAGCTTTGTGGAGGTTGATCCTCTGGCTATAGTGAGTGAGCCAGTATCTTCTACAGGGTTGGGTGTCTTGCAGCATATTCTTTGAGTCTTTCTTTGTCCTGAAGGACCCTTATCTCCCCAGCTATCTTAACGGATACTTTGGCAGGGTAAAGGATTCTTGTGCAGGCATTTTTTCCTTTCAGCGTTTGGAAGATGTTGCTGCACTCTCTCTTCCCCATCATGGTGTCTGCTGATAGGTCTGAGCATATTCTTACCTGAGCTCCTTAGGATGTGACTGCATTCCTTTCTCTTGCTGCTCTTAAAATTTTCTCTGTTTCGTCAAAGTTGGATATTTTTGCTATTATATGTCTTGGTGAGTTCTTCTTGGTGTTTAGTCTAGTTGGTGCCCTTTCTGCTTCCTGTATGAGTGCCCGATTCTCACTAATTAAGGTGGGAAAGTTTTCTTCCAGCAATTCCTTCGCTATCTTGACAGTTGACTTGTGTGGTGTGTCCTGCTCTGGTAGACCAATTATTTGAATATTATTCCTCTTCATAACATCTGTCATCAATCTCAGGTTATCCTCTGCTTCTTTAAATTTTCCTATATGACTGTCTTTCTCACTTGCTGAGATCTGTTTGAGTGTCTTCAAGAACAGTGATATGGTTCTCTGCCTCCTCAAGTCTAATCCTAAATTCTGTAACCTTGTGTGTGGCTTCTGCTACATCATTTGTTAGCACCTGTATTTCCCTTTGGTGCCTGGACTTCATCCCCTCTATTGTGGACTTCATCTCCTCTATTATTGCATTTTTATTCTGCGTTGCTTCCCTCAGCTCCTGTATTACTCCAAGCAGATTTCAGAAGATTTCTTTCTGTGACAGATCTGTGTCTGATTCGTCTCTGAGCATCATTAACTCTGCTATGTGTTTTGTCTCTCTGGTTTTCTTGTTGAGAATGATGTGGTCTGATGATTTTTCCTTGATCCTTTTTTATCAGCCCCATGTTTATTGGAGACCAGGGGGGCCTTACATCTTTCTCTGTGTTACTGTTAAGGATGCTTTCATGGGTCTACCTGTGACCTACTATACAGGTGGGTTAGACTGCTGTGTAGGCAGAGTTCCTCCATGGTTCAGTGACCAGCAGTGGTGAAGAGTTTCAGTGACTGGAGTGGGGCTGGAGCCTACATGTATGCCCCTGAGCTGCATTGACCTGGTCTGTCAGGCTATGCTTAGCAGCCTTCTTTCTTGTTTAATTAAAAAAATATTGTTTCCCTTGAAGAATATAGGCAATATATATTCTCCACCTAAAAGAAGGCAAAGGTGGAGGAGGCCTTGCTGCCATGGGAGGTGGTGCTGATGTAGAGCTCCAAAGCCAGGCTTTGTGTGGGAAATGTATGCTTTTCAGATCCAGCATGCACTTCCCCCTGCTCCCTGTGGGGCTGGAGTGCTGAGCAGGTAGGCAGAAATGGTGCTGGAAGACACACACGGCAGTGGGGAGCTTCCTGTGCTGGCATGAATGGGCTGGGGCAGCAAGGCAGAGCACTTATGGCCGCCGGCGCTGCAGCAGTGTGGGCCAGCCTGGAAGGTTGCAGAAGTGGTGTGTGCTTAGGCAGCGGGTGTGTCACTGGTGGGAGCTACAGGGTGTGCCCAAGCCTGCCAGCTCAGAGAGCCTGCTGTAATGGGAGCCTTCCAAGCGTGGAGCGTGAGCGATGCTTTTGGAGTTGGCAGGGAGGTGCGGGCACCGGTTGAGGGATCCCAGGCAACAATGTGGGAGGAATCCCGTGACAGATGCGTGCATCTCTCCAAGCAATTCTTGGCATGGAGACCCGGCCTGGAGGTTGGGTGGGTCAATCGCTGCCTGCGGTGGCAGTGGTGGTGCGCTGGGGCAGATCAGCCTGATGAACTGAGATGTCCCAAGAAGCAGATCCAAGATCTCAGGGGCTCTGGCTCAGGACAGATGCATGGGGATGGGGTGGGGGGAGGGGTCCCAGGGGGTTCTCTCACTCACCAGAATTCTTCCACTAGGCTACCTGGACATTAGACCTGCCATGCACAAAAGAACCCTCAGTATGTGCCGCTCACCTGGGCACCCTCTTTTCTGGTCTCTCCCTAAATAATTGATTATGATGTAAAACATATTTCCATGTGCTTATTTGCCATTATAATTCTTTGGCAAAATATTTGAATATGTCTTTGGCCAATTTTTAGTAGTCTTTTTGTTTTCTCAGTGTTAGTATTGAGCGTTCTTTATGTAGTCAACACACAAGTTGACTATTAACTAGATTATCATATATATTATTCTGATCTGTAGTCTGTTACTGTTCATCTTCTGAATCAAATTTTTTACAGTACAATTTTTTTTCATTTATAAGAGGTCAATTTTCCTTATTTATATACTTTTATGAATTGTGTTTTGGTATCATATCTGAAAAGTCAAGGTTATTGTAAGTTCCAGAGATTTTTCTCCCACTTTTCCCCAAATTCTTAAAATTACATAAGTTTACCACTCTGCTTCCTTTGTTATATGTGGTAGAACTTGTATACCCTGCACTAGTGCCCTTATATGTGTCCCAATGTTCTTCTTCATGATCCTTATAACTTTGGGTTTTATGTTTAAGTCTTGGATCCACCTTTAGTTCATTTTCATCCATGGGGTGATGTATGAGTCTGTTTTCATTCTTCTGCAGATGGATATTCACTTTTTCCTGGACCACTTATTGAAAATGGGCTCCCTTTCCCATTTAGTGATTATTGGGTCTTTGATAAAAATCAGTTATTTATAGGTGGATGCTTTTTTCCTGACTTTTCTATGTCTATCATTATACCAGTACCAGGCTGTTTTGACAATGGTGCCTCTGTAGAAGGTTTTGAAGTCATGTAGTGCAAGACCACCTACTTTGTTAAGATTTTTGAGAAGTTCTTTCCTTATTCTTGGCCCTTTCTATCTCTGTATGAGGTTAACAATTCATTTTTTTTCCATTTCTTTAAAGAGTGTTGTTGGAACCAATCACCTAGAGACAACTGATTTTTGACAAAGGCCCAATACACAAATGGGAGGGGAATGCTCTCTTCTACAAATGGTGCTAGAAAAACTGGATAAACATTTTTTTTTTTAAATGAAGCAGGAACATACTTCACTCAATGGACAAAAAACAAATTCAAGATGGATCAGAGACCTAAATGTGAAACCCAAAGCTCTCAGGATCAACAATGAAAAAATTGTGACAAACCCAAGGCCTTAGTGAAGGGAATACGTGGACTGCCAGACATAATAAAGGAAGCATCCACTGTGGAAGACAAAAATAGATGACTGTGACCTATTAAAAACAAAGCACCTGTGAACATCAAAAGATATCATCAAGAGTTAAACAAGAGTCCACGGATTGGGAAAAAAAAATAGTAATGACATAGTGGGCAAAGGATTAATTACTAAAATCTACAGAATTCTGCAACACCACAACAAGAAAACACAAATAACCCTCTTAAAAGCTGTGCAAAGGACTTGAATAGAAAATCCACAAAGGATGGCAACTGAATGGCTATCAAGCTCATGAGAAAATGTTCTCATTCACTAGCCATCCGGGAAATAAAAATCAAAACAATTATGAGATAACATCTTATAATCATAATCAAAGCCCAATTTAACAAACAACAACAGATTAGCAAACGCTAGAGAGGGTTTGGAGAGATTTGAATTCTATTCTCATACACTACTGGTGTGCTTGCAAATATATACAACCACTGTGGAAAATGACAAGATGATGCCTAAGACAACTGGCAATAGAAATAACATAGGACCCAGAAATATTGTTGGACATATACCCCAAAGAAATAAGAACAGATCACAGACAGATATATGCTCACTATTGTTCATTGAAGCACAGTTCACAATGGCAAGAAGTTGGAAACCACCTAAAGTGCCATCAGTCAAAGAATGGATTTTAAAACTTTGGTATATACAAACAATGAAATACTAATATCTCATGTCATGGAAGGATCTGGAAAGCATTATTCTGAGTGTGTTAGTCTGGGGAGACTAAAGAAACAAATTTATAGACACTCATATGTGTATAAGAAAGAACTTTTGAATATTGAGAGCAACAATATTGAGAAAACATCCCAGCCCAGTTTAGATCAAGTCCATAAGTCTGATTTTAGCTCATATGTCTGATACCCATCTATAAATTCCTCTTAGACCCATGCAACACATGCAATGATGCCGAATGCAGGATGATCACATGCTAGGGGGTGGAAAGTATTGTGGATTCAGTAGCAGTGGAAACATCTCAGAACTGGCAGTTGTCTCCACATGGCTCCTCCAGCTCAGGGCACTAGCGTCGCTCCATGTGTCTTCTCAACAGGAATGTCTCCCAGGGAGTGAGTGAGTGTCCCATCTCCAGTGAGCTATTTATCTCCTTATCTCTTCCAAATGAGGTCATCAAGCGGTAACCTGATTGACAGCCTAAACTTCACCTCTTCACTCTTAAGTCTCAAATTAACCACAGATTATGTAACTACCACACTGAGTAAAGTAAATTGATTGCTAAAGTCAAATACTTCCCACTGCTTTAAGGTCAAAGTCCAAGATGAAGGCAAACTCATGCTTCCAAGTCATGCAATCCACTAAGCAAGGCTCCTTGTAGAAAGTTGGACTAGGCATACGACAGTCTTCAAAGGCTATACCAGAGGTATTCAATGTGGAAACCCCATGAGGTAGACTAGATTCTACCTCAAGCACACCTGTAACCAGAGGATTTAAGGCTTATGTTATGAGGAGTGTAAAGAAGTAGAGGAAGGTATACCGATTATATATCTGTTGGCAGGCAGACTAACATTTACTTATTACTTTAATTCCCTACTTGATTTATTAAGATATGTAGTACTTGGGCAGACCTGCATCTAACATTGTCAATGGGTAATACTGCAAGCTTTGCTTGATCACCAACTGCCATTTTTTAATGTGAATAGTGTCTAGTCACATAAGGGCTTGATCTGTCAATAATTCATGTATTTCCATTTGTATTGCCTGAACTTATTTAATGTCACTTTCTCAATTCTGTTTTAAATACATTATCACAGGTGAAATCAATGATACTATAAACAGAGGAAACTTAAGCACCTAGGAGATCATTCAAAAGATTCTTAACCATGAAATAACAAAAGCATCTCAGTCTAAGGTGAACCAGAGGCAGAGAGAAGTCAGAGATTGAGAAATGGATTTTGGGGTTGCAGTTAATCCTAGCTCCAATCTATGAATAACTAGGTCTCACCATATGGCCCTGCTTGTGATTCCCCTTCATGGAGGAAACATGGAAGAGAAGGGTGCTATCACATAATGTGATGAAGTAAATGGATGGTGCCCTGCCATCAGAAACAATAGTGACTGGGGTCTTAAAAGCTTGTTTTCAAACAAGTAGCCATATAAGTGAGATGTCGACAAAGCCCATATAAAAGAGGCACATCTGCAATCCAAGGAGTGGAAAAGACATAATTTAAAATCAAATGAAGGAAGGGTATCAGGAGCAACACAGGAAATAAACCTCTGGTCATTCCTCTCTGACCATAAGAGAGCAGTGGAAATAGCCTAGTTAGCAGAATGAGAGAACTGGTTTCTCATTATAATAGATTAAAATGATAGTGAAGATAATAGTAGACTAAAATGATAAATATAACTTTAATGGTTAAAATCTTGTCATTTAATCTCCCTTTGGATACACTTTGAACTTGATATGGTTTTTAAATATTTTCTGGATTTGTTTTGTTTTGTTTGGGTCAGATTAAGCCATATCTCTACTGTATGGTATTACTGTTGGAAACATTCTTGTGTCTCTATTATGTATCTATATTTGTGTGTGTGTGTGTATTAAACCCAGGTTGGGAAATCTATAGAGACAATACATAAAATAAAGATTCCTGAAGGGTACTGTAGGGGAGTGAGGGAGTACTGGGGAGCTGATATTAAGGAATACAAGAAGGAAAAACATGTTTTGAAAATAATTATGGTAGTGATTATACAAAACAGCTTGATATGATTGAACTATTTAATAGTGTGATGTCTGGATTATGTCCTAATTAAATGATTTGGGGAAAAAAACTGAAAACTTAATCTCCACAATAACAAGATCAAGAAAGGGAAAAAAATGAATCAAAGTTTTAATTGCACTTACCCCAAAAAAAATGTTTCAATGAGAAACTGAAAGCAAACAAATAAAGAATAACTTGCTCTTCTTATCTATTCATCTTTGTGCTGACTATACCAAGTAGTAAATCTTTTTAATTATGTGTGCTAACAATATTCTCATAAAATCTAATAAAGATCTGTAAGCATGAATAAGACAATATTTTAAAAACTCGATATAATGTTAATTTGCAATTTTCTTCTCTAAAAATGTTGGAGTAAATAATGAATTGAGGTGTTGCTGTTTCTATGATCTTTGTTTAATTAGACACACCTGATAATAGAACACAATTGTGAGGAAAAAAATGACATAATTTCCACTTTTAAATGAATATAACTAACTGAACTCTGTAGAAAGCAGTGTTCAGTTAGTTATATTTGAGAAACAAACTTCCTCTCACCATCTTGCTACTCTGTACCACTTAATAAGAAACCACTATGTTTACATTTATTATCAAGGGCTCATGAGGGAGGAGGGAGCGGGGAGGGAGGGGAAACAAAGAGGACCTGATGCCAGGGGCTTAAGTGGAGAGCAAATGTTTTGAGAATGATGAGAGCAATGAATGTATGAATATGCTTTACCCAATAGATGTATGTGTGGGTTGTGATAAGAGTTGTATGAGCCCCTAATAAAACTATTAAAACATAAATAAATACAATAAAATAAAATATTGATGACTGCTTTAAATTGTTCCAAAAAAGACTAATGATATTGTTGAAGGGAGATATTTACAACAGAGATATTCCAAATCTGGAAACCCTTTTTAAAAATTGTGTCCACCTTTAAGATATCTGTAGAACAAAAGAGGAAGAGAAACCTTCAATTCTGATTTTAAATATCTATCTATATCTATATATCTAGGACTAAAGATAGGAGTAAACTTTTATTTGAATAATTTGGATTAATTTATTTCTCTCTCCCACATAAGTGCATGCACACTCACACAGACCTCTAAACGTTGAGAAAGAAAAGCTCCATATTGACACAAATGATTACTGAAGAAACAACGTACATCCTCTAGACACTCCGGCTGTTATTTAGTGTCACCCACATACAATAGAACCCTCTTTAGGAGAAAATCTCACTGTAGCTAAACCATACCAAAAACACCTTATAAGGTGCCTAATTCTGACATACAACATTCACCCAAAGTTCTTATCATTTCCTTCTTAAAAATTTAGTTTAAGACTTTAAACTTTGGGAGATTTAGGATAGTTAAAGAGAACAAAATTTTGAAGGATGACAAATTACCATAAAAAATAAATATAGCACTGTAATACAGCAACCAGGGATTATGTAAGAGGAATTATGTTGGTTCTTAATAAAAGAACCAACCAATCAAATCCACTGCCACGTAGTCTATTCTGACTCAGAGCGATCCTATGTAGGTTTCTGAGGTGGTAAATCATTACTGGTGCGGACAGCATCATATTTCCCCTGCAGAGCATCTGAAGGGTTTGCAGTTAGCTGTCACTGATTTTTCAGTTAGCAGTTCAATGCTTACTGACACTGTCACCAGGATTCCTTGAGTGCAAAATAAAATGTACTTTAGAAAAACTGAATACACTGATGTAAAAAGTATCAGAGCCAAAAAGATAGTATCTGATAAGGAGACAACAGATTTTTGAGCGCTAAGTAGCAAGTAGGATGAAATGTCGATTTCAAAATAACACACAGACATATTTTTCCAAAATGACATATAAAAAGAGATAAAATAAAATGTTATGAGTCATATTAAACAAGGAAACACACAAATAGAAAATAATAACTGGACTTAATAAAAACAAGCATCTGCATGACATCCTGCTTTTTATTAATGAGCGGAGAAAACAAGCTATCAAAGCATCAATACAAACTTTAAATTTAGAAATATATGTCACAAAATTATTAGAGAAACTTTAATTGACAATGAAGAACATTTTTTCTTCCATAGAAAAATTTTCCCAAGGAAATTGTGTGCATATTGATCCACAAAATGAGAGCCCAAACCAAAAATTTGGAGTAGATTTTATTACAAGATTTATTCTCAACTTCTTTTCACCTCTATTTTTTCCTAAAGCAATGATAAACAGCTAGGAAAAAAATAAATAGTTTTTAGTGCTCCTACAGGTGAGGTCTCCTACTCACATAAAGATGCACGTTCTCTGTTCGACTTGCTCTTTCATGTCCCTCTGAGTCAAATTTCGCACAGTGGCAGTAAGAGTGGAGTTTGGTGACAAATTGAATTACCCATTAGCCTGCTAATCACAAGGTCAGCAACTCCAATCCATGAGCCACTCCTTAGGAGAAAGATAAGGCTTTCTACTCTCATAAGATGTAAAGCCTCAGAAACCCAAAGAAGCAGCTATACTCTGTCATATATAGTCACCATGTGTCAGAATGACTCCATGGCAGTGAGTTTGGTTTTTTAGAAGGTGACAAAATGAAGACTTGCCAGTTAAAACTGTGTGTTGATTACATTTTTATAAAACTACAAACTTACAATCTCAAATATATTAAGACATA
This sequence comes from Echinops telfairi, assembly GCF_000313985.2. Classification (NCBI taxonomy): domain Eukaryota; kingdom Metazoa; phylum Chordata; class Mammalia; order Afrosoricida; family Tenrecidae; genus Echinops; species Echinops telfairi. The sequence goes on from NW_022106084.1 coordinate 3,917,848, forward strand.
TAATTCTTCCAAAAGCAAGCAAGAAAATTTACAAATAACAATAAAAAGTAAGAATGTCAATCACAAAAATTGAAAGTTGGCTATGCTGTTGCAAATTATATTTGTCTTCCAAAAAGAAGTTTTAAAAAGTGAATATCATTTTAAAAGTTAATAAAAAATATGAAAAATGAATTTATATTTACAGTTCGCTCTAGGACATTCATTTTTCTTTTTTCTTATTATTAAATACTTTCATTGGGGGCTCTTACATCTCATCACAATCCATGCATTCATCCATGTGTCAAGCACATTTGCATATATGTTGCCATCATCATTTTCAAAGCATTGTCTTTCTATTTCAGCCCTTGATATCAGCTCCTCATTTTTTCACCCTGTCCATCATGAACCCTTGATAAGTTAAAGCTTATTATTTTCATATCTTACATTGTCCTCTGTCGCCCTTCACCCACTTTTCTGTTGTTCATCCCCCTGGGATGGGGTTATATATTGATCCTTGTGATCAATTCCCCCTTTCTCCCCACCTTCCCCTTATACTTCTGGTATCTCTATACTCCTTGTTTGGGGTATTAAAGGCTTGAAGATAAGCAAGCAACCATCTAGCTGAGAAGAAACAAATCCACATGGAAGAAGCACATCAGCCTATGTGATCATGAGGTGTCAACGGGATCAGGTATCAGTCATCTAAGACCCATAACAAAATCATAACAATGTGAATGGGGTTGGGGGTGTGGAGTGGAGACACAAAGCCCATTTGTAGACAATTGGACATCCCCTTACAGAAGGAAGAGATGAGCCAGGCAGGGTGCACCGATGAAACATACAACTTTCCTCTAATTCTTTAATGCTTCCTCCCCCATACTATCATGACCTCAATTCTACCTTAAAAATCTGGCTAGACCAGAACAGGTACACTGCTACAGATAAGAGCCCGCAACACAGGGAACCCAGGATAGATAAACCCCTCGGGGCCAACAATGAGAACAGGACATTCATTTTTCAATGACACAGTTGAAATGGCATGATAAACCTTAGGAATATATGTAACTATGGTATACCTCTTTATTCTGTATTACATAATCATAATAATTTATCAGTATTATCTTTTTTACTTTAGAATTAGACTATTATGGATCTCAAAACATTCAACTATGCTAAACAGAAGAGATTATCTATATTGATAATACTAAAGCGCAGGTCTATCTCTGTTTTGTTACTTTTCCAAAGTGTGATGGTTTCCTTGTTGCTTTGATGCTGTACACTATGCTACTAATAGTCAGATTAATGAAAAAAACATTGTTGTTTTTAAGTGCTATGGAGTCAATTCTGATTCATATTGACCATATGTACAGTGCAAGATTTATTTATTTAAAGATTTATTCATTGCAAATATCCCTTTTCACACACGAAAGGTAAATGGGCATGGAGCCCTTCCCAGACAGAGTTACAAGAATCTAATTAACTACATTTTGGAACCATTCCTTGTCTGTTAGTTTGTCATGCTGTGGCTTTGTTGATGTGATACTAGACGCTATATCACTAGTATTTCAAATGACATCAGGGTCACACAAAGAGAACACATTTCAGGGGAGCTCACAGATTGAAAAGACAATAAAGAAGGAATCAGCTGCCCACTTTGGGAGAAGTAGTCTTTGAAAATTTTACGCGTACTGTCCAAACATTGTCAGACACTGAAGCCTTAATGAAAGCAAGTAGAACACTGTTGGAGGTAGTGTCAGAGGAAAGGCCCCTCTACTCAGAGAACACTGGAAATGTGCCTGCAGAGAAACTGCTTTCTCAGAGTGGAAGCAACCACTGTAACATGAAAGCGGTAAAGCCCGTTGAAGTGGAGCCGTCTGGATCTTCATTTGCTGATGGGGCACAACTCAAGTTAGAAGAAACAGCTGGAAAAATTTCCTAATAATAGGAACTTAGGATGTACAAAGTATAAATCTCAGAAAATTTGAGGTGATCAGAAATTAAATAGAATGAATAAATATCAATATCCTAAATATTATATTGGCAATTTTGAAAATCATATTAATTACTATGTTGAGAATGACACAATCAAGAGGAATGGCATTGCATTCATTGTAAAAAAAGGAATTCCCATTGAAGTTCAATGCTGTCTGTGATAAGATGTGAAAGGGGGCACTTCCCAAACTGGAAAAAAACTCTGCTGGGTGGAACTTTCACCGCTATGTGAGCATCCAGCAACTCGCCCTGAGTAAGTGCACCCGATGGCATCACCTGGGAAGGTTCTCACTGGTCACAGTGAAATTTTTGTAAAAGCAATTCTACTCAAACCTCATTTTTTTGTGATGGCCGATTTAAGAGAACAGTGTGCGGTTTTGAAATTTTGTTTCTTGCTCAGGAGGAATCCTGCAGAAAGTGTTGTGATGTTAAACACAGCATACAAAGACAGCACTATGGGAAAAACCCAAGTGCACAGAGGTTTTCTTGTTTCCAAAAAGGTGAAATATCAATTGATGACAAATTTTGTTCTGGACATCTATCAACTTCCTGAATGGATGGAAATGTCTACTTGTAGTGCTTTTGCAGTTCATTCTACCAGGTCAGACTGTTAATCAATCTTTCTATTTAGAAGTTCTGAAAAGATTGTGTAACAGTGTATGACAAAAAAGGCCTTATTTGTGGCAGATGGGAGACAGGTTTTGCCACCACAACAATGCATTTGCTCATGCAGTCATCTCAGTGTGTCAGTTTTTGGCAAAAAAGCATGTCTGTGATATAGGTAGGTTTACTGTGCAAACCTGGCCAATAAACACCTGTGGAATTAATAAGGTTACAGTTTAATTGAAGGGCAAATAGACAAATGGTTCCTGAGCCTAGCCTCTCTGTCTCTTTCTCTCTGATGATCGGACCAGTGTGCAGCCACCTTCGTTAGTTCTCTGTCTCAACTTGCGAGCTACACTACTTGTGGGACAACCAACCCATGGATGTGTTGCTATAGATTGAGGTTCCTTTGAGATCTGTTGGTGTATACATCATTTGAGCTGGGGATTGTCAGACCCTGTGATCTGGCTAACTGTTGGTGACTCACCTGCTATTTGCTGCCTGTGGCCAGATTGCCTGTATTCCCCTACAGAAGATTCAGCTGTCTGCTTCCTTGACTTGCATCCAGCAGACCTCGTGGCTTGAAGGAATGCCAGTATATTAACTGTCTCATGGAAGTGAGTTGAACTGAGCCCTCTGCACTGCTCTGTGGACTAATTAGCTGTTTCTTTCTTTATGTTGTACATATCTAGATCTAGATATATATAAAATCATAAGTCTCCTGGGTTTTTTTCTCTAGAGAACCCTTTCTAACACAATGTCTCTCTTGCCCCATACAACTTCCTCACCTGACCTTGCTCTGTGTGACTTCTTTTTGTTTCCATGAAGGAAGAGGGTAATGAAAGCACAGTGATTTGATGACTCAGAAGAGGTGGAGGTAAAAATGAAGGAGGTGCTGTCAGCCAGCCAAACAAATGAGTTTGAAAAATGTTTCCAAGAATGGAATCGCAGATTTGATAAATGTGTTAAGTGTAATGGAAAATACTTTGAAGGTGATAATGTTGTTTTGTAGAAAATATTAAATACTTAGCTTTGAAAAAAAATCCACTTTGGGATAGTAACCTCACATTTATCAATACGTGAGAGGATTATATCTATATGTCTTCAAGGAAATCCAATCAACACAACTATTTCTCAAAATGGTCTTCCAACCACAAAAACTAATGATGAAGAATTCTACCAATGTCTTCAGTTGGAAATTGATCAAATATGCAAACAAGATGCCTTGATAATTAATGACCATTGGAGTGCAAAAGTTGAAAACAAGAAGGAACAGTAGTTGGAAAATATGGACTTGACAGAAATCTATCTAGAGATCCCATGATGGAATTTTTCAAATCCAATGACTTGCTCATAGCGCATGCCTTTTTCAACAACTATAAACATAGAGTTCTCCAGATGGAACACATAGAAATCAAATTGACTACATCTATGGCAAAGGACAATTAAGAAGCTAAATATTAGCAGCTAACACCACAGCAGGGGCTTACTGTTGAATAGAAAATCACCTGCATGTATGAACTAAGAAATTGAAAACAAGTACACAGAGCCAAAATTTGAACTTGAGTCTATCCCTCATGAATTTGAAGAACATCTCAAGAATAGATTTACTGCACTGAACACTATCACAGAAGACCTGATGAACTGTGGGGGGACATCAAGAACATTGATCATGTAGGAAGAAAAGGGTCATTAAAAATACAGACAGAAAGAATAAAATCAAAGTGAATGCCGGGATACGCTGAAACTTGCTCTCACTTGTAGAGTAGCTAAATCAAATGATGAAATGATATGAAGTCAAAGAGTTTAGGAAATTTTAAATGGCAGCAGGAGAAGACCAACCAAAATATTATATTGAAGTTTTGAGACCTAGAGTTAGAACACCAAAAAAGAAGAACCCACTCAGCATATCTTAAACTTAAAAAACTGGGGTGGGGGGGATCAAGCCTTGAGTTGCAATAATGAAAGATTCCATGGGGAAAATATTGTATGTTCTAGGAAGCATCAAAAGAGGATGATTGCTTAGTGGCTGCCGTGCAAGTGTGATGAGGTCTCCCAGACTGGCAGACATTCCTCTCACAATGATGAGTGATAATGATGGGAGGGGTAGAAGAAGCATTACCTTCTGGAAGAAGACAAGTGGCTGCTTGTTGGTAGAACGAAAAAATGGGGAGAACCAACTTCCCAAATTCCTAGAAGGGGAAATAAAATGACTAACAGTACTTTTAAGGACCTAATAAGCCACATAGGTCTGAGTTTCTATTAAGCTTCTGAGGACTCAGGCCATGTGCCATAGAAGACTGGAACATTGCATCCTGGATCTTCAAGGCACATAACACACTCCAAAGATCACACTAGAGGGATGCATTGTGGAAAACCCATTAGATGAACTCAATTCTACTGCAAACACACCTGTAACCTAAGAACTTAAGACTGAAGTAACATGTGTGTGAAGAGGCTGGGGACATCTATACCAAGACTGTTGGGTGGCAGACTAACAGTCATTTGCTACTACAAAGCCCTATTTGCTGTATTAAGGTATGCATTATTCTGACAGATCTGTGTGTGAAATCATCAGTGATAATTATTGCAAGTGTTGCCTACCAATTTCCATTGTTTGTGCAAATAATGTCAAGTCATGTAAGAATTAATTCTGCACAAGTGAGTAATCTGGATATTGCGATATGTAGTTAACCTCAAGTGGTCCAATATACCTCTCTCTAATTTAGTACCATGGGCTAAACAATGATGCTATAAACAGAATGTCCTTATGATCCAAGGAGATGATCAATAAGATTCCCTATTGTAAACTAACAAGGATCTCTCTAAGGTGAACCAAAGGCAGATAAAAACAAAAACAGATTCAGGAATGGAGTTTGGCCTTGCACCTTATCCTAGCTCCAGTGTAAAAATAACTAGTTCTTATGGCATGCTTCTACTTGATACTCACCCAAAAGAAGAAAACACAGAAGATATGGATACTATAGCAAAGTGTGGTGAAGAAATTCAATGGTTCAAGGCTATCAGATAGAATAGTGCTTGCGATTTTAAAGGCTTGTTTCCAAACAAGCAGCCATCTACGTGAGCTATCAACTAAGTCCACATGGAAAAAGTACCAACATCTGTGTGACTCAAGGATTGTAGATCATATAATCCAAAGTTAAAGAATGGACACAAATCGTGCACTTTAAGTGTGAGCTTAAATTGTGAGATTCTGGTTTGCAGAAGACTATGGATGACAGTGGAAGCCCAAGATATATTTGCAAGATCTACACAGAAAATAAGCCTCTGGTGATTTTCTTCTAACCATAACTGAGGGAGTAGAATAATCTGTTATCAGACAGAGAGTATTGGAGAGAGGACTGTGGTAGCTTAAAATGGTTAATCTGACTGGGATGGTTAAAATCTTGTCACTTGATCTCTTTTCTGATCGCCCACCCCCATATTGATGTTTATCTATATTGTGTTTTGTCATTATAGGTAGACTTCTTGACTCCTTTCTATCAGTTTTTCCATACGTGAAACCCAGGATAAGTAAATCTACAGAGACAACAAGTGGAATAAGGATTGCTGGGGGTATTGCAGGGAAGTTTAGGGGTTTGAGAGAGCTGATTTCAAGGAGTTCATGAAGGAAGAAATGTTTTGAAACGGATTTTGGTAGAAATTGTACAACACTGCTTAATATGATTCAACTATGGAATGGTGTGATGTCTGGATTAGCTGCAAGCGGCCATCAAGCTCAGAAGCAACAAAACCCACATGGAAGAAGCACACCAGCCTATGCAATCATGAGGTGTCAATGGGATCAGGTATAAGGCATCATCAGAACAAAAAACTTACCATAATGAATGATGGGGGTAGTGCGGAGTGGAGACCCAAAGTCCATAGTAAGCCACTGGAGATCCCCTTGCAGAGGGGTGTCAGGGATAAGACGAGCCAGTCAGGGTGGGTTGTAACAACGATGAAAAATACAACTTTCCTCTAGTTCCTAAATGTTACCTCCCCGCTCCCACTATCATGACACGAATTCTACCTTCCAAGTCTGGCTAGACCAGAAGATGTACACTGGTACAGATAGGAACTGGAAATACAGGGAATCCAGGGAGGATGATCCATACAGGACCAGTGGTGTGAGTGACGAAACAGGGAGAGTAGAGGGAGAGTGGGTAGGAAAGAGGGAACCGATTACAAGGAAGTATATGTGACCTCCTCCCTGGGGGACGGACAGCAGAAAAGTGGGTGAAGGGAGACATCGGACAGAGCAAGATATGACAAAATAACAATTTATAAATTATCAAGGGCTCATGAGGGAGGGGGGAGCGGCGTGGGAGGGGGAAAATGAGGACCTAATGCTGGGGCTTAAGTGGAGAGGAAATGTTTTGAGAATGATGCTGGCAATGAATGTACAAATGTGCTTTACACAATTGATGTGTGTATGGATTGTGATAAGAGTTGTATGAGCCCATAATAAAATGATTAAAATAAATAAATAAATTAAAAAAAAATAAAAATAAGAAAAAAGAAGAAGAAGAAGGAAAGTACATACACAGAGTCACTATGCCAAAAAGAATGGATCAAAATTTCAGGAAATAGCATATGAAGAACAAACAATGCTGATGAAGTAACAAATTCAAGCTGCATGGAAAGAAACAGCCAAAAACTAGGCTCTAGGAATTGATAGAACACCAATTAAAATGTTTTAACAAGCTGATGAAACACTGGAAGCACTTACTATTCTATACCAGGAAATTTGGAAGCGAAGTAAATGACAAACTGATTGAAAAAATTCCATATTTGTAACTAATCCAAAGAAAGGTGATACAACAGAATGATATTATTATAGAATAATATCATTAATATCACATGCAAGTAAAGTTTTGCTGAAGATCATCCAACAACAGTTGCAACAGTCCTTCAAGAGGGAGCTGCCAGAGGTTCGGGTCAAATTCAGAAGAGAATGTGGAACAAGGAATATCATTACCGGTGTCAGATGGATCTTGACTCAAATCAGAGAATTCTTTACATGTGTTTCAACTCCAGAAAGTTGTTTACATGTGTTCATTGTCTGTACTAAGACATTTGGCTGTGTGGATGACAACAAACTATGAATAACTTTAAGGAGAATAAGAATTCCAGAACACTTAATTGCACTTATAAGGTTATTTATATATGGATTAAGTTGTGGGAAAGGAACAAGGGAATATTGCATGGTTTAAAATCAGGATAGGTGTGTGTCAGGGTTTTTCTTCTCACCATATTTATTCAATTTGTATGACAAGCAGATCATCAGAGAACTGTATTGAACTGTATGAAGAAAATGTGGTATAAGAGTTGGAAGAAGGCTTCTCACCAAACCACACTCTGCCAGTGATACAACTTTTCTTACTGCAAGTAAGGAGGACTTGAAACCCCTGCTGATGAAGATAAAGGTTTACAGTCTTCAATATGGATAATAACTCAATATAAAGAACAAACTGGATCAATAAATAAAATCATGAGAAATAGAGAAAAGGTTGAATGGTCAAGGATTTTCTCTTGCTTGGATATATAAGACACATTTCATTGTTGCTCAAGATCTTAGAATATTGAAAGCAAGGATGTTACTTGGGGACTGAGGTGCATCTGACCCAAATCATGGCATTTTCAAATATGTCATATGCATGTGCAAGTTGTCATGGAAAAGGGAAGACAGAAGAATTGAAGCATTTGTATTGTATTGTGGTGCTGGTAAAGAAAATGGAAAGTATCATAGGTTGCTAGAAAGACAAACTGATCTGTCTCGGAAGAGGTATGGCCAGAGTGCTCCTTCGATGCAAGGATGGCAACCCTCTGCCTTACATACTTTGGACAGATTGTCAGGAGCAACCAGTCCCTGTAGGACATACTGCTTGATAAATTGGAGGGCTGAAAAGTGAGTTAAGAGTCACAGTGAGATGGATTCCCACAGTAATTGCAACCACAGGCTCAGTTACAGAACCACGGTGTCGTGCTCTTTGGCACATAGGGTAGCCCTTACAGGAACTGACATGATGGCACCTGATGACAACAAAAACAACAGTTTTTGAAAAGACATAATGAAGACATTCAATATCACTCATCAATATTATATGTGGAACATCAATCAATTGTTCGTATGCAATTTCAGTTCAAGAACATTGCAACAAATATGACCTTAGATATATCACACCTGGATTTAGAGACTTTCGAAAGGCTGGATACATGGAATACTAATGATTAAAGATGAGAGCAGTGGCAGGGTGATGTGAAGAACATCTTTCTTCAAATAGGAAGAAAGCATAAAAAGAAAGTGAGAAAAAGACCAAAATAATGTCTGAAAATACTATGAAACATGCTCTCGGTGATAGTTAAGGTTTATTGTGCCAACCTGGCTGATGAACATGTGTGGGATTCAGTGAAGGACGGAGAGATAAATGGCTCAGTGAGCCTCACCCTTCTGGTTCTCTAGTCTCTTGTTCTATGATGGTCAGACCAGTGTGTGGCTGCCTTAGCTGGCAAGGCTCACTTACAGCGAGACACCCCTGAGTAGAAAGCCACATGGATTTACCCTGATGTAGCCCTGGGTGCTGGAGCAGCCATGTGGAGACCTCTGCCAGCACTGAGATGCTTACATGCTCACTGATTTGGCTTTCCTCCTGCAGTCGGCATCATTGTGTGTGTTTGTGAGATTGAGGAGGACTTTGTAGATTGGTGTCAGACATATGGGCTAAATCGGACTTATGGGCTTGGACAGCACTAGGTTGGAATGCTTTCTGAATGTACACTTGCCCTATATATAAAACTCTCTCTTATAAAATGAGTGTCTATGGATTTGTTTCTCCAGTTTACCCAGACTCACCCACTCTTAAACATGGATAAGCTAATATAAATGGGTGAAATGATGAAGTCTAAAGAGCTGAAAAGAGCATTCCAAAGAACACCCTGAAAGGAAAGATGAAGGCATTCTAATCAATGTGCAAATATCTGGAGATAAAAAACCAAGATTAGGAACAGTCAGTATTCATCACACTTAAACAACAACAATGAGAAAAATGTTTACACTCTGAGCTGTCATATTGAAAGACTCTATGAGCAATATATTGAATGATGCAGAAGTGTACAAAGAATATGGGAGAAATAGATTCACTGTACCACCAAAAAGAATTGGTCTACATTCAACCGTTTTAAGAGGTAGCTTATGATCAAGCTGATGGTACTGAAGGAAGAATTTAATGGTGTTTGGAATAAGTCCAAGCTGCATGAAAGGTGTTTTTATAAAACAAGACTACCGTTAGCTACAGAGTAACATACAGAGTATGTCAACAAAATAATGCGCAGCTGAGGACACCCACTTATCTATACCAAGAGATTTGGAAGAAAGTGCCCTTGCCAACACAACTAACTGTGGACATGACCAAACTCAGGATCATATTGAGAAGGATCTTAATTGTTCTCATGCAGAACTTGCATCCAAACTAGGAAAGTCATTGGAGCCGAACACAGAGGTACTATATGATTTACTGTGAGGAGAGCTATGAGCCAGGGAGCGATGCTTTCATATTTGTTCAACGTGTCTGCTGAGCATGCAAAACGAGACATTGGGTGATCTGAAGAAGGAAAGCACATCAGAACAGAAGGAAGACTCCTCGAAACCTCGTCATATGCAGATGACATCACCGTCCTTTGTGGACATGGGGAGAACCGAGGTACAAAGATTACCGACTTCAACTTAGGAATTATCTCAACATAAAGAAATAAAAATCCCGAGAATGAGAAAAGAAAGCAAATCATGATTAACAAAGAAAGTTTGAAGTTGTCAAGAATTTCATTTCACTTGTATCAACTATCAACATTCATGGAAGCACAGGCCAAAATATTAAATCACAAATTACATTAGGTAAATCTGCTATAGAAGTCCTCTTTACAGTGTGAAAGATGTTGCTTTAAAGACTAAGGTGAACCTAAACCAACCATGGTATTTGCCTCATATAAACATGAAAGTTGGACAATGAATTCTGGATACAAAAGAAAAACTGATGCATTTAATATATTGTATTAGGGGAAAGTATTTAATATATTTGAATGCCAGAAGAATGAATAAATTTGTCTTAGAAAATGTACAGACTTTAAATTAGACCCAGAATTGTTGTTGTTGTTAGCTGCTCACTGGGAACCCGGGGAGGGAGACTTTATTTCTACTAATTTGGATATATTTTAAAAAATGATCTACCCCTGGAGGACATCATGGTTGGTAGAGAGTCACCAAAAAAACCAGAGGAAGATCCCCAGTGAGATGGATTGACACAGGTGCAGCAATGATGAGCTGACACAAAGCTACTGCTGCATGAAGGCTAGCCAGTGCGTACTGTGCTACACAGGACCTGCATGAGGTGGAACCAACTTCATGGCATAAATTACAACAATGACAAACTACAAGTCAAGATGAAAGGTAGAAGCACTCACGTGCTCATCTCACAAAATAGACCTCCAGATGTTATGATTGCAATTACTTTCAAAAGAATTAGAACTTTTTAAGTATTTTTCAAAAAAGTAGTATTTTAAAATAGTGTTTTAAAACACATTTTATGAATTAAGAAATAAAAATTTTGTTTTTTAAAATGACTAGGAATTGAGGAAAGCGGAGGGTGGTGGTGGTGGGGGGGTGGGAGGAACAGGGAGTAGATAAATGAGTAGCTCACCTATCATAAGCCAAGGACAATGGAAACGATCAACAGTTGACGAGTTTGAAAAACAGCAGGATAAGCATCCCTGCTAGATATGTCTAGCAAAGCACCAGGACAGTGCAAGCAGGGATAATTAAAGCACTGGCGAGCAGGTCTGGGAATTTAGAACATTAGAGCAAGAAATTGCTGAGTTATTTTTTAACTTCAACAATACTATCCCCTTTTTAAAATGATGTGCATCACTTTTATAAGGTATATATACATCAAAAAAACCAAAATGAACAACAGATATGTGGGCTAATTTTAAAGTGAATTTTATTGTGAAATAGAGTTTAATAAATATAGTGTTAAACTAATAGTCCTGGTAGCTAAATATGATTAAGTAGATTCTGTGCACTGCTCTGAAAGCTGAGAATTATAAGAATTTCTAAAAAAATACCTTTTGATAATATTTTAGACATCCCTTTTTCCTGAAGTTAACAAATACATATCTATGCTTATATCTGTATGTATACCATCTAATCAACTGTATATTCCTAATTTTCTCTTTTTACTTTTTATTCATCTCATGGATTAAAGATTATATTTTTGAAGTTTAAAAATGTAAAAATTAGAATCAATTATTTTAAGAGTATTAATGAATTCATATGAGTAACCACTGTCATAACTGTTTTACATACATAAATCATTTATCACCCATAATAGCAATCCCATATAGAAATTTTTATGACCTCTTATATATATACGAGAAGTAGAAGTTAAAAAGACAAATTAACTTATATTTAGCCAATAAATGTTTACTAAACAAATACCATTCTAGATATTTCAATTTTAAAAACAGACAAAAACTTTTGTCCTCACAGAAGTTGCTATCTTTTGGATGGGTATTGTAATGTTTTTTTTATTTAGTTAAGTGTATGGTCATATATCCCTGATCTATAAAATAAATTTTCTATCTATCTATCTATCTATCTATCTATCTATCTATCTATCTATCTATCTATCATCTATCTATCTATCATCTATCTATATATCATGTATCCTTGACCTATAAATAAATGATCTATGTAAATATATATAGAAAAACGTTGATTGATTTTTGTTGACAATTTCAATTTTCATTATAGTATGTAGAGTGGGTCTCATTGAGAAAGTGAGCATTAATGAATGTGGAAAGGATATGCATGTGAATGTCTGCCTAAAGGCCATTGAGAAAGAACTGGCCCGTGTCACAGCTGTTGGATGAGAACCAAAGCCAGGGGCTATATTGTGGAGACAAGAAGGTCCTAAAGAATATGGTACATTTCCACAGACCATTACGGGGACTCCAGCTTTTATTCAATATACTACAGTATAAAAGTATAAAAGAAAGTTACTTATATATTAAAAGCAAGACCATGCTTTGGAGAGAGGGGTGTCAACAGAGAAGATATAACAGAAAGGGTAAAGGTATCAGAGTATTGTCATACAAGTTATCTGTGAGAAAAAGGTTTCAGCACATGAAAAATCAGAATACAAGGATAATAAAGAACACTGAAAATTTGAGGGCATGTAGAATATTTAAAGGTTTGCATTTTAAGCTATTGGGCACCAGAAAACATTTTTAACAAGCTGTACCAACCCATTGTGTGTTTGCCTATTCTTTCTGGTAAAAAGAATGACTCTATTCGATTCTTCCGTCATACTTACTTTGAAAATGTGTTTATTTGTTTTTTTATATATATATATATTTTTAATCAATTTATTGGGGCTCATACAATTCATCACAATACATAGATCAATTGTATAAAACACATCTATACATTTGTTGCCCTCATTATTCCCAAAATTCGCTTGCCTCTTGGGTTCCGGGAAAATGTGTTTTAAAAGCAAGCTATCTCTGGTGACAGAGTGAAAAATATGCTGGCCAATTTTATTAAAAACAATGAAAAATCATAACATGCAAAAAGAAACCCAAAACAACTACAAAAACATTTTAGGTTTTGAACAAAGTATTATGGCATCCAAAGTAGAAGGCAGTTATTAGTAGGTTTGAGTAAAAGCAGTTATTTTTGCTAGAACTCTAAAGACATATGATAATTTCATAGTGTACTTTTTATACAACAGAAAACATGTCCCTTAAAAAGCCAAGAAAACAATTAATTATACATATATACACATATATCTATGTCTGATAAACAATAGAAATCACCAGCAATACTCATCAAAAAAGTTTACATGCTTTTACCAATTATTAAAGATGACGCTTCTACTGAAAAAAAGCAAACAAACAAACACATTTTATGATACTTAAGTAAAACTAAACTATCCTGTTTCATTTAAAGAATTAAATTTTTGGATTAGGTCATCTTTAATAATTCTCTAAGTTCTATAAATATACACTTGTATACATGCATATATTTAATATACTGATTTCTAAGTCGTCTTCATATCTTGTTGTGCTATTGTTTGTCATTCTTGATTCACTGCTGTCTTACAGCAACCCTTTGTGCAGCAGAACTAGACACCTCTCCAGACTCAAAATTGGTATGTTTGAGAGAATTTTACTGCCACTACGTCAATAGATCTTCTTAAACACTGCTCTCTTTCTGTTGACCCTCTACTTTATTAAGAACCATGTCCTCTTCTAAGCATGGTCCCTGTTGACAATGTGTGCCAAGAACATGAGACAAAGGCTCACTGTTCTCACTTCCGAGGAGGATAATGGTTGTGTCTCTTTTAAGACGGATTTGTTATTCTGGTAAGTCTGATAATTGCAACATTCTTAGCAATAGTATAATTAAAATGCATCGATTATTCTATCTTCCTTATTCATGATCCAGCTATCTCATGCCTATGAAGCAAGTAAAAATACAATGGCTTGGTTCAGGCACCCCTTAGTCCTCAGAGACATCCTTGATCTTTAATATTTTAAATAGGTCTTGTACAGTAGATTTGTCCCATGAAATAAGTCTTTTGCTTCTTGAGTGCCGTTTCATAAGCATTGATTGTCGATTCAAGTAAAATAAAGTCTTGACAACTTCAATTTTATCTCTGTTGAACATGATGCTGTTTATTGGTCCAGTTGCGAGGAGTTTGGTTTCCATTACACTGAGTTTCAATCCATACTGAAGATTGTAGTCTTTGATTTTCATCAGAAAGTGCTTTGCCTCTATTTGGCTTTAAGCAAGTAAAGTTGTGTCACCTGCATGTCACATGTTATTATGAACATTCCACCATTTATAGTGCCATGGCCTGTTTCACAGAGTCCATCTTCTAAGATTATTTGGTCAACATACAGATTAAATAAGCGTGGTAAAAGAAACATAACCGTGACCCCCACCTTTCCTATTTTTAAACAACTCTGCATCCCTTTGTTCTGTTCAAATGAATGCCTCTCAGAGCACAACTAAGTTATGATCTAACCAGTCAAATGTCTTTGCATTGTCAAGAAAACACAAATAAAAATCCTGTTGGTATTCTCTGCTCTCATCCAAGATCCAACTTCTATTAATAATGTCATTAGTTATTTAATGTCCTCTTCTAAATTAGACTTGAGTTTCTGGAACTCCCTACCAATGTACTGCTGCATCTGTTTTGTTTTGTTGTTTACTTAGTTTTATCAAAATCTTATGTACAAACGGTAATAATAGCAATGCGTGACAACTCAGCATTCTTTGGAGTGAGGTTTCTTTGGAAAGGTCATGAATACAGATTTCTTCCACTTTTGGGTCAGGTAGCTGTTATTTTTAGTTTTGCTCTAGCAAAGACAAGTTAGTATCTCTAGCTCTGCAAGAGTTTGTTGAAATATTTAAATAGATATTCAGTCAATTCCCAGAGCCTTGTTATTTGGCCATTCCTCTGGTTCAGTGTCTTCCTTCAGTGTTATCAGTTCTTTATCAGCTGTATCTCTTGAATTGGTTGAATGTCACAAAATCTTTTTGGTACAATGCCTTACTTCTATCTTCTTTTGATATACCCTGCATTGTTCAATATTAGACTCATAGAATCTTAGAAAACTGTCCCCTCAAAAATAAATGAAACCCAAACTCACTCTGATCAAGTCGATCACTGGTCATAGTGACCCTGTA
Source organism: Echinops telfairi (assembly GCF_000313985.2). Lineage (NCBI taxonomy): Eukaryota > Metazoa > Chordata > Mammalia > Afrosoricida > Tenrecidae > Echinops > Echinops telfairi. The sequence goes on from NW_022106084.1 coordinate 3,933,173, forward strand.
GGACATGGTATAAATGCCCCTGTGTGTTTCCAAGGCTTTAACTCTGAATGGGATTATAATGTATGATTTACCAAGGGTCCACGAGGGTGGGAGAGTCGGGGAGGGAGGGAAAAAGGAGGAACTAATCAAATAGAAAGAAAATGTTTTAAAAATGGAGATGGTAGCATATGTGCAAATGTGCTTGATACAATTGATGTATGGATTGTTATAAGAGATGTAAGATCTCCCAGTAAAATGATTTATATTTAAAAAATTAAATACATAGCTTTAAGGAGAAAAAAGAAAACAAAAACAGAAAGCCTCCTTTTTCTCCTGCCTAGAAAGCTAGAGTTTCAATATTTATCCCAGTTCTTTCTGTTTTAGAAATGCTGAGTGCGCCTTTCTTTCAGTTTTCTATTTTCAGATCTTTGCACATTTCATTTTAATAATTTCCTGTCTTCTACATGTGATATCTGAATTATTTCGTTCAGTTATTTTACTTCATCACTTTTTCCATTTGCTTTAGCTATTCTATGATCAAGAGCACATTTTTTCCAGTTCTCTTTTGATATCGACTCTAATACACACACACACACACACACACACACACACACAATTGGTGATCTGTTCCATAGTCAGCCCATGGATTGCTTTTAGATGCTGATACTGAGCTTCTCAAAAGTCTCTTTCCACTATTGTAATCAATTTGATTTCTGTGTGTTTATCTGGAGAAGTCCATGTGTATGATTGCCATTATTTTTGTTTAAAGGGGGTATTTGCAATGAAGAAGTTGTGGGTCTTGCAAAATTCTATCTGTGGTCTCCAGCTTTGTTTCTATCACCAAAGCCATATTTTCTGATTACTATTCTTTCCTCTTGGTTTCCATATTTTTCATTCTAATCAATAATAATTATCAGTGCATCTTTATTGCATACTTGATCAATTTAAGACTGAAGAAGCTGGTAGAATTTTAAAATGTCATCATCACTACCTTTTGTGGTTCGTGCTTAAAATTGAAAAATACTTTTATTAACTGGATTTCCCTGAATGCATATAAGTATCTGATCATGCACACCATCCTACTTCAAGATAGATCAACATGTGCTTTTTGACTATGCATGCAACGCCATTCCTCTTGATTCTGTCATAATGAACCATATGATTATCTCATTCAAAGTGACCAATGTCCATTATCTCACTAATGCTGAAGATACTGATCTTTCTTTATTCCATCTAATTTTGGAACATTTACTCTTCAGGTGTTTTACTTCATATAATTTTCCATTTGCTTTATCTACTCTCTGCTCAATATTGAATTCCTGATTCTATTCTGACATTCATTTTTGACATTTCTTTATTTACTTATGTTAACAGTTGTATTAATATATAGTTCACAGAAGATATAAATCAATAGTTCAATCACGTTAAGATGTAAATCAATAGTTCAAAATGTTAAAAGGTGTATGCAGCCAACACCACAGTCAATTCTAGAACATTTCTTCTTTCTTGTACTTACTGTAATTAGCCCCC
>NW_022106084.1:3934811-3935941 GCF_000313985.2 Echinops telfairi
AATGCGCTGGACTAATAGCAAGGCTATTCACATCCTTGGTCTCTGCTCAGAGGTGATTCATTAAAGTCTTAATCCATACAGGGATACTACAAATGGATTTGGCGTTTTCACTGTTAACCATAGCCTCCTGTAAACTGGGTTGCATAGAAATTCAGGTCTAATATTGTACCCCCTATGTTCTTTGATCTTATTATTTACTATTATTGAATCACATGGCTTCTTCCTTATGGAATTAGCTGACACCTAGCTTAGATGGCTGCTTGTTTTAAGCCTTGAGAACCCAGATACTATTTTTTTTCTAATAGCCAAGGACCCTTTATTTTCTTCACCACACTTTGCTACAGCACCCATATTTCCAGTGATCTCTTCATGAGGGCAAATGTAGAGTAGGCCGTGTCATAAGAAACAATTGTTATTTGGTTAAGTATCCAATTAAATGTGGACTCAAAATCCATTTATATATCTAATTACATATCTAATATATAATTACATATATATGTGTATCCCTGTTTCACTCTAGGGACTCCACCATCATTTTATTGGGGAGTATTATATATCATCCTCATGGGGCATAAAATAATTCTGTTGAGAATATCATTAATCTAGCCAATGATTTTGAATTAAAACACTGTTGAGAAAAAGAAAATATACATACAAGGTACAACTCTTTGAAACAAAATGTATGAACTTATAGAGATTAAAAACTTAGGTGACTAGACACTATTTACACAATCAATGAGGGTTAAAGATGGGGCAAAATTTAATAAATTTACTTCATAAAGTCAGAATTTAGGCTGCTAAGCAAAGACCTGCCACTAAAAAGCAAAGAGAGTGTGAACATAGTGTGTTCCACTGGGTAAAGTAAGGAAACAAATCCACAGAAATTCATATGTATAAGAGAAGGTTTTATATAAGAGGTAAGTGTACATTAAGAAAGCATCCCGACCAAGTGCTGTCCAAGCCCAGAAGTCCAACATTATCCCATATGTTGGACACAGATCTACAAAGTTCTCCTCCATCTCACAAAAAAACACGCAATGATGCCAACTGCAAGAGGAAAGCCGAATCAATGAGCGTGTAAGCATCTCAGTGCTGGCAGGTATCTCCACACGGCTGCTCCAGCACCCAGT
>NW_022106084.1:3937823-3939730 GCF_000313985.2 Echinops telfairi
GACAGGATTGAAACTAGGTCAAAAGTGCCCAATTCAGAACAGAATACCAGGTGCATCCTTTCCCTGGCAGCTATATAAGTAATGCTAATCAATTTTCCTCAATGACATGCATGACATTCTTGATGTCATTCTACAATTCCTCTGGTCTTCAGTAATTAATGTTCAACTTTATGTGTATTAAAGATAGCTTAATATTATAAAGTTCACATAAATTCAATTTCAATTATCTTTAAAAGCCAAATAATGACATAAACCCAATTTTGAAATACATATAAAATAAAAAAGAACAAATAAGTTGATAAAAGTATAAAATTTCCAAGTGACCTTGATGTTGCTCATCAGGTGAAATGACTTTCATGTTAGCCAAATGCAAAAAAAAAACTATTCATGCAGTCTATGACTTCCTAACATTGTTATAAGATTAAACTAATTGCCATCAGTTTAAAGAAACTGATTAAAGTATAATATTACCTAGAAAAGAATGAAGTAATTTTCTCATCGAAATGTACTCTCTCCGTACTCTCATTTTTATGCACTTCTTTGAATTGAAAGGCACTATAAAGATTATTTACATGGGAAAAATACTTTTTTGCAGTAGATGGATAATCCAATAATTAAACATATGTCAGTAAATGCCTTGGTTATATATATCATATATAATACTCAGAGCATTATTGCATTTATAATATTAGTATTTATGTGAAACTTTTATTCTATAAGTGAGTAGTCCAATGACATTATACTGTCATCTATTCCAATTTTTTCCCAGCATGCTAGAGTTAAATAGTTATCATAGTATCATGGATTAATAACTTTTCAATTTAATAGCTTTGCATATAACACTTACTTACTTTCCATTTTCTAGAGACAGATCTGGAGAATTTTCTATCTAGTCAATATATAACCATTATTTTAATTTTACAAACAAGTCCTGGTTGTGTTGTGGGTTGAGTGTGAGGTTGCTCACAAGGTCTGTGGTTAAAATCCACCAGCTGCTGTGCTAGAGAAAGAGGAGGTGCTCTGTGCTTCCAAAGGTTACAGATTCAACGTATCTCAGGAACAGTTCTACTCTGGGTTCACTGTGAGTAGAAATCAATTCAACAACAGTTGGTTGGTTTGGTTAATTCTACTCAGGCAAATGTAAATTCATATCTAAATACATCTCAAGCGACTACTACAAAATTACAGAAACAGTTATTAAACAGAAATATCAAAAGGTGAAGATATTGTTTCTCAACATAGCCTTTATCTGAGTCTACACATGTCTGAAGATGGTAGTCCCTTCTTTCTTACCCTTTCAAGAAGATTACTATGCACTTTGTTTTACACAACATCAAAACCATGTTTTTTGGCATCCTTGATGGACTCAAATCAGGCTTCTTTGTGATGTTTTTTTAAACTTTTGGAACAAAAAGAGATATGAAGCGGGGATATCAGAGCTTTAGGGTGGGTGAGTGAGAATCATCAGCACAATTATTGTGGGAGAGCCCTTGCCACACTCACGAGATGCATTGCTGCATTTTTCTTATGGGAAAATAATTCCTTAGCACAACTTTGCTGTTGTTTTTCACACTCATGTCGTTTTTAATTTTCTTCAAACTTCTTCATTACTAAGCCTCTCTGATCATCCTGTGTGAATTGCACATTTTATTGATATTACCTTTGAAATCATCAATAAGATTCACCATAATCTTAGGAGATGATTTTTCTGCCTTGAATCTAACTGATACAGGTGATCCCCTTAGAAGTCACTGTATTGATTAGACTTATGCCCCACCCTCCTTTTGGAAGGAATTCTAGCAAAAGTAATACTGGGAGAACTTGTCGTCAACCATGATCCATTATTTTCAGAGGCATGTTTAAAAATGTTTAGCATGAAAGAGACCTGCACATGTACATACTAGAAC
>NW_022106084.1:3940532-3942335 GCF_000313985.2 Echinops telfairi
GTTAGAAGGCATTGTCAAGTACTGGTGGAGAACAATTCGAGGGGAAAAGAAAGAGTTGCAAATATCAACTAGTGATCAAATTTTTGAATGTATGACATATGAACCTAGGAAAATTGGAAACCATCAAAATGAAACGGAATGTATAGAGATTGATCCTCGATGTTATTGAGCAGAAATGAACTCGTATTGATTCAGAAATTTTGATTCAGAATTTTGACTCAGAAATTCATATGGTTTACTACACTAGCAATGGCACAATAACGAGAAATGGTGTTTCAATCATTGCCAAAAGAGACATGAGAAGATATAGCTTGAAGCATAATGCTGTCTGTGATAGGATTATATATATCTGCCTTCAAGGAGATCCAATCAATGCAATTATTATTCAAATTTATGGACCAACCATTCAAGATAGTGATGCAGAATTTGAAGAATTATATCAATGTCTTCAGTCCAGAATTGGCCAAACATGAAACCATGATGCATTGATAATTATTGGCTATTGGAATGCAAAAGTTGGAAACAAAGAGGAAGGGACAGTCGCTCTAAAATATGGTCTTGGTGATAGACAGGAAGCTAAAGATCATGTGAAAGAATTTTGCAAGATGGTTATTCAACAACACAAATTGTGACTATATACCTGGACTTCTCAAGATGGAATATACAAAAATAAAATGGATTACATCTCTGGAATGAGACCATGAAAAAGCTCAATATCAGCATCTAGAGCCAATCCATGGGCTGACTGTGGAACAGATAATCACTTGTGCATATATATATATATATAACATGAGGATGCAGGAGAAGAAAATTGAAATAAATACAAGAGAGCCAAAATACGACCTTGAGTCTATCTCACCTCAATTTTGAAAGCATCTCAAGAATAGAATTGCTGCATTGAACATTGAGAACAGAAAACCCTATGAGCTGTGAAAGGATATCAAGAACATTATTAAGAAAACAAAGGTTCATTAAAAATGCAGGAAAGAAAGAAATGTTCAAATTGGATATCTGAAGAGGCTCTGAAACTCACTCTTAAACTAGACTGGCTAAGGCAAATAGAAAAAATCATGAATTCCAAAGCTCAATAGAAAACTTCAAAGGGCAGTTTCAGAAGACAAAGTAAAATATTTTAATGAAATTTTAAAGACCTAAAGTTAGAACACCATAGCTCTGTGTGTCCCCACTTCTGTAGTCCCACCTATGACCATCATGTGTTGCTCTGCCACCAGGGATAATGTTGTGACAATTCCTTTTTCCCCCTGAGTGTCCTTTTGAAGCTCTGTCTCTCAGAAAATCCTTGGAAACCATTATGATCTTGTGCTAATGGTCTCCCTCATCTGGAGGATGTCTCTGTCTTTGTCTGGTTTAAGATTGAAAAATAATTTCCGTAAATTAAAAAATAATTCAATTCTCAAGTTGTGATATTGAAAGATTCCATGGACAAAGTATTGAATGATACATTAATCATCCAAAGAAGATGCAAAGAATACACTGATGAAGCTCAAGAATTGCAGCTTACACAATGGATTACAATTCAATGTACAGAAGACCAATTGGTACTATCATGATAAATGGGGAAAAGATTGAAGTTGTCAACAATTTTGTCTTCGTTAGAAACACACTCAATGTTCATGGAAGCAGCGATCAAGAGATCAAAAGACACATTGCATTGAGTAACTCTTTTGCACAAGATGTCTTCTGAATATTGAAAAGCAAAGATATTACTTTGAGGAATAAGATGCGCCTGATCCAAGCCATGATATTTTCACTGGTCTCATATGCACATGAAAATTGGACATA
>NW_022106084.1:3943738-3945044 GCF_000313985.2 Echinops telfairi
AAAAATCTCTTTCTGTATACATTCACATAGAAGAATCACTCGTTTTTCTAATTACTCGTTTTCAACTGAGCTGTGGCTGTTAGACATTTTGTCAACTTGTACCTAGTTGAATAGGAGTGTAGGGGTGGAGTCCAACCTGTCAATCAGTCTGATGATGCCTCTTGGGAGGTGTGGTCTTTTGATAAGAGGGACATTGGGATCTTCATTCGCTTATTCTCTCTCCCCCTTGCTTTCTCTCTTGCCCTTCACACTCCTTGTTTGCTGGGATCCAGTGTCTGCCTGCATGGGCGGCTCCACGTGGGTCTCCAAACTGGGAGCTGCCGATGTCTTGCTGTTTCCACCAACCTTGCAGTCATGCAACTTTGCCCCAACAAGTATGTGATCTCTGCTTCCTGCTTCTACTTCATTGCCTTTAGCTCCATGAGTTTATAGAGAGCTCCATTGGAGCCATGGACTTGAGTTGGACCGGGCTGAGACTAAACCATAATTATGAGCTCACTGCCTTATAGTAGATGCTGACTCATAGTGACCCTATAGGATAGAAGTGTCCTTGTGGGTCCCTGAGACTGTTTTCATGAGTAGAAATTATCATGTCGTAGTTATATAATTTCATGTCAACAAAGATACAGTGTAGGGGTGGCATTCAACCTGTCAATCAGGTCACAGCCTGATAGTGCCTCCTTGTTGGCATGCCCTTTTCATAAGGAACCTAGGAACCTCCCTCTCTCTGCCCTCCACTTCCTGCTGGAAGACCCTGGTTGCTGTGAGCCCAGTCATGTGGCCACCGCTATCAGATCCACAAGACGTTGTACCCACTGGCCTGTGATCTTACTGCATTCTGTATCATTGCATGTGGCTGCATGAGTCTGAGGAGGGACTTATGGACTTGATCTGGACAGAGCTGGGATCTTCGCTTGATATACTTTGACTTCTTGGTATAAAGCTCTCTCTTAACACACACACACATATATATATACGGATGTCACTGGATATGTTTCTCTAGTCAACCCTGCCTAGCACACCTCATTTTTCTCCTGTGGAGTTTCAACCTGCTGGACCTCTGGGTCACAGCCCAATGTGTGACCTCTACACAACCAGGTCTACTGGGCTGGAACACCTTCTTAATATGAAATGGCTTCTTCACCACATTTTCTTGTGCAACCATTGTCTTCAGCGATAATGTCAGGTAGGTGAGCATCTCAGACAGCCTAATTGTTAGAACAAAGTGTTCTTGTGCTGGGGGAGCACTTGTGTAGGGGCCCACTGTCCATTTGTTTTCTTAATACTCGACCTATAAATATATGTA
>NW_022106084.1:3946606-3947553 GCF_000313985.2 Echinops telfairi
GGGGAGGGAGGGGGAAAATGAGCTGACACCAGGGGCTCAAGTGGAAAGTGGGTGTCGTAAGAACGATGAAGTCAGCATATGTACTAAAGTGCTGGACACAGATGATGTATGTACAGATTGTGATGGGTTGTATGAGCCCCTAATAAAATGATCATTTAATAAAAATAAAAAAATTTAAAAATGGCTTTTTTATTTAAAGTAAGTTTTATATATATATATGAGTGTCACTGGTTTTGTTTCTCTAGACAACCCAGCCCAACACATCCACCTAACACAAATGTAATTGATATGAACATTTCAGTTCTTTGTTAAGGGCTTGGCTACTAACAGAAATGTTGGTCATTTGAATCTACCCAGAGATCTTCAGAAGAAAGGCTTAGTAACCTATTTTGGAATTACCATTGTTGCTATTGTAATTATTAGGGAGACTGAATGAGTTCAACCCTATGTGCATCATAAGGAAATATTTTCAGTCTTCTGTGCCATTTTCACAATTGTTCCTATGTTTGACCCCATTGTTGAAAAACAAAACGTTTCCTCCTTTTTTTGATGGCCCTTTACTTTAGTGAACGTGATATCCTCCAAGGTGGCCCTTCCTGATATGTCCAAAATATTTGAGACAAACTCTCACAATCTTTACTTCTAAGGAACATTCCAGCTACAGTTCTACCAACTGTGTATTCAACATTCATCGCCAATACCATCACTCACGCCCATGAACTCTTCATCAGTAGACCTTATGCATGATCTAGTTTTCAAAAGCACATGAAGTGACTGGAAATATGGGTCAGCACACTTCAGTCTTCAAAGTGACACCTTTCCTTTTTTGCATTTGAGTTATTTTTAACAGCAGATTTTTTGGATTGAAGATTAATTCTATACCCCAAGAAAGACCTACAGTGAACCCTCGCCACTTCGCGCTTCGACTTCCGCGGCTTCACTCTATC
>NW_022106084.1:3947839-3954525 GCF_000313985.2 Echinops telfairi
TACTTCGGTAGGGTCTAGAACCGATTAACCGCGATAAACGAGGGTTTACTGTATATTTATACATGACATCAAAATAAGTCAACTGGAATGAAGTACAATAACAACTATGCATTTAGGCAACATTGTAATACATTAATAACAAATGAATATCTTCATGTCTATCAGTGACTCAGACATGACCATATGAAATGAATATCGAAATGTTCTGAGTCAGGAAAGAAAGGTAAGATGATATTAACTTTAATTTCATCAGATATACTTGGACAAAATGCCAATAAGATATTTTATACTCTGTATATACTGAAAAATTAATTGGAATGTATTGTATCGGGCAGCCAATGAATGAGCTCATAATCTCCCATCAACTTGTTTCATCCCACAACTGAGAACTTTGTTTTCTTCTTTTACTCTTATCTTACAGATTCTCTTGCTATTTGCCATCAAAGGTAATTTTGCATCCCTACAGTTAGATTAAAAACTTCCTTTGCCACTTCTTGCCAAATTGCACAATTTTGTCTATCAAAAACAGCTGGGCTGAGTGAGAAAATAATAGTGGTCAATTAAAAAAATGCAATTGAGACATGTGAATTATTTGATTACACTAAAATTGAAAGTTTAAGCAACTCATTTTCTAATCTTCTCACATCCTCTTTGAAACAGCTTTTGATGGAAAAGGTTAGTAGAGACATCAAATGTGTGGCTTCTGAATAGTTTGTTGGGAAAGCAAACACGGTATTTTCTGAATGTGTTGTTAAGTAAACTACGGTTGATTCCAATGAAATTATTTTGGTTTACAAGAGGAATTCTTCATAAATGCTCTCAAACTGTGGTACATTTCATACAGTATCAAAAAACATTTGAGTAAATTTAGTGTGAATCATGTAAGAAATGCACCCCTCCATTTTTTTTAATTACTACATTTGGATATAAGAATGTAAAACGCCTTTGTGTATCAAAATTGCTCATTGCCTTATGTTACTAAGGAAATAATGTTGAAAAACTCATTTTCTATAATGGGTTTTCATGAGGAAGTGTAAATTAAAATGCACAAGAGACACAATGCTTGTTCTCTTTTAGTGATGAAGTTAGTTCCCCACATACTTTCTGTCAGGTTTTGAAAAGTGGAGGTGTCTGCTCTAGACTCTGTGTTAAACACAGCCAAATATGAGTGACACGTGCCTCCTAAATCGCTGGAATTATAAATAAAAAGCAAACCTTAACCATAAGCTAGAAGTAAGAGAAAAGGAAACTGTAAGCAAGAGAAATACAAGTATGAAGTGAATAGTATGAAACATTCTCAAAACATTTGCTTTCTACTTAAGCCCCTGGCATCAGCTCCTCATTTTCCCCCTCCCTTCCCGCTCCCCCCTCCCTCATGAACCCTTGATAATTTATAAATTATTATTTTGTCATATCTTGCCCTGTCTGGTGTCTTCCTTCACCCACTTTTCTATTGTCCATCCCCCAGGGAGGAGGTCACATGTACAAATAGGCTTTGCACAATTGATGTATGTATGGATTGTGATAAGAGCTGTATGAGCCCCTAATAAAACAATAAAAAAGAAAAGAGAAGTGTGAAACATTATTGTTGTAAGCTATAGTCATAAAATACCTAGCTCTCCTAATAAAAACTTACTTTTTAAATTGGATTTTAAAAGGTCTAAATACATGTTAGCTACAAAATATACAACGGAAAAAAAATTACGATTTATAACAATATAGCCTGTCGAATCTACATAAAGTCAAACACAGGCAGCAAAATCAACCTCGGGCAAAGTACAATTTGAGATAAAATAATTGTTTAATAATGGTGAAGATTTACAAGACCCAAAGTACAAACTCCTTATAAAATTATTTCATTAATAACTCTGTGGATTAGATAATTAATCAAATACCAAATGTCAAGCTTGCTCCAATACTAACCTTCCCACTTCTCAGTAATTTCTGACACCGCCTGACTCACTCTTTCTCCAGCCCCGATCACCTGAAACAGGAGCAGAACTCACAGGAGACTGGAACTGATCTGGTTTCCAATGTTTTCTGTATTTTTGGTTTGTATTCTTTTGTTTGTTCATGTTAGGGTGTATCTCAGAAGTGTTATGTCATTGGAGGTCACCCTCTTGAAGTTGAGTGATATGTTTTTCAAATTTTTGATATATGAAACCTAGGACTGTTGGACCTTTCGGGACAGCAAGTAGAATAAGGGATTCGAGGGGGGTGGGTACAGAGATGATGGTGGTGGGGGAGTGTAAAAGGCAGACGATGTCAGGGAATTATGTAGAAAAAAAATGTTTAGAAACTGATTGTGGTAGCAATTGTACAATTCTACTTGGTGTGATTGAACTATTGAATGATATGATGTATGTATTAAATCCCAATTAATAATAAATTAAAATAAGAGAGAAAGACACCATCATATCAGATCTCCAAGAGGCAGCTTAAGAAACTTCCATCTTTAAGTTTGGGAGTTCACCTTTTAGCCCCATTTTCACTTAGTGAATTTCTCATTTCCTTTGAGCATAATAATTCCAATGAGCTACACACTGAACTTAAAAGTCATTTTCTTATATATAGATTTTGTTTAGAAATGGGATTCAAATCTGGTAACCCTAGAAAGAGATACATGGGCAAAGTCTGGGAGGATCTTCAGTGTGGTTTTTCTAATATCTAGAGAGAACACACACCCCTCCATTGCTTACCAAGCGCTCGCCAAGCCTTTACTCTGTTTTGATTGTCCAGCATGTTAGTAGGGAAAAGCAGATGTCCTCAAACAAGTTGCTATCAGCCTTCAGGTTAGTATCTTCTGGTCTTCATGCCCTCCACTCACCAGATCAAGAAGCTTGTATTAATCTTGGGGCAGTTCTATAGAACAAAATAAAAGATGATCTTACTTTGAGTAAAGCTAAATTCTCTTTTTCACAATTGTGCATGTCAATTAATAGAACCTCAAAAAAAAAAAAAAAAAAGAACCTCAAAATATATTAGGCACAAATATTGTGGGTCAAGTAAGAAGATTTCTTAATAGGTTTTATTTTGTGTAAAAGATTCTGAAATAAATTGGAATTTGAAATCTTTATTAAGTAAAAGGCCTTAGAGGTGGTTGAAAAATTAAGATTGGTTACAGAAGTTAATTTAGGTTAAGGTTTAGCCAATAATATAGGGATCTGTGAAGTCGAAGTGACTCTGTTACTATTCATTGAGTATCAGCTACCATCTAAGAGCAAGACTGCAGGCAAGGGGCTCTCAGCAAGTGATACAAATCTTAATAGAGCTAAACCTGAAGGCTTTGTACCGACAGCATTTCTTACATATGCTATCATTCTTGGACAAGTTATCTGTGTGTGTTCCCATGGTCTATTACAGAAAGCTCTACTTTATGTACACGTTCTTGAAGCTGCTCTTTTAGGATTTTGTTTCACCTGTCTTCCTGAATGAAACTTAACAGAAGATTAGTGGATAAACTATGGGCCTCAGTACTACAACTGTCAGGGAGCTAGGGCCAGAAACCAGGGTTGGCCCTCTACATGCCAAGGCCTGCCTGCCCCCTGTCCCCCTCTGCCCCCCTTACACGCAGCTGGAAGCGATCAAGGCTAGAGGGCATGCACAAATACAGGCCTCTGAAACAGGAAGCCAGTACATCAGTGGAGGCCAGGTGGGCGTAATTCAGCCAACGGGGTCAACTAGTACCTTCGACTACGCCTCCCAGCAGAGGGCCCCGAAGAACCAGAATCCGAAGTCCACCTCCCTCTTTTCCAGCTGCTCCTTGGCCGTGCTGTGCTTTGCTCAGCCTTAGTTTTCCACGTGTGGGTGTGAAGTGCCCTGGGGGGCCTGTGTAAAACCTGAAACTGCTTCTATCCTGTATAAAAACTCACTTGGATCACAAACCAGGCATCGGTGTGCATTGTTTCTTGTGCAAAGTCAAGAACAGAGGTATTTCCACCTGAGAAACCAGCACAACTAGTTTCAGAGACACAGGCCCTATTCATTTTGTCCCTACTGTACTATTTTTGTTGGAATCCTCTTAACTTTCACTAGTATATCTGCTGGCCTAGTTCCTAAGTTTTGATACCGGTCACCATACCACTGTGGGCAGTTACTATCAAACTTAGACTACAGAGTACTATAAAGTAACCAAGTAGGTTGCATGATTACAGACATCTCCCTGAATCCATTATTTGTCAATAATTACCTCCTCTTGATGATCACATTCAATCAGAATTAATCTGAAACATAACAAGCTAAATTGCTTGGATACTAACTAGCCCAAGTGATACCTGCGGTTTAATGCTCAAGGGGATTCCTGCTCTATCCTAAGACTGTCTGTCCTTTGGAACTCTTCCTCCTTTGCAATCCAAGACCCTTGAAATGGCAAAATCTACAAATGTCCCAAGGGTGTTACTTGTAGCCAGGGCAACAATTGTTTTACTCCCATCCTCAACAACCTGTGTGTTCCTCCCATGGAAAAGACCAGCTGCTGCTAAGTCAATTCCAGCTCGTGGTGATCGCATGTGAGTCACAGTAGAAGTCTGGCCCATAACGTTTCCATTTACTGAATTTTCAGAAGCTGATCACCAGGTTTTCAGGTAGATTATAGTCTCCCATATTTTGAGTGGTAGTTCGGTTGTTAACTATCTGCTCCAACCAAGACTTCTGGTTAGAATTAAGCACCACAGAAAGAGCTTTCATCTAAGGTACTGGCTCTCTATCCCTCTAGTGTATCACTTAAGAGGTGATGCATTGACTGTAATGGAAGCAGGTTATACCACTGTTCTTTTAAACTGAAAATCTCTAATTGATATAGTTTATGTGCACACCAAGCAACTCTATGTGTATGAGCGTAATTCCACATATTCTTCTATATAAAATGGCTCTTCTGGATAAGAATGTTATAACACATGCTGTGTGACTAGACCGACAACTTTCAGTAAGAATTTGTTCTGAGAGTCTAGGGACTATAAATCAAATCCGATGTGCAATGTGGGTCTATTCTTTTCAAGAAGAAATGCCTGGTCTTTCACAGTGGAAGAAGCCTAAAATATCAATTTAGCCCTAAGGTGCATGTCGATGTTCTAAATAAAAATAAAAATAATACACCATGCCGGGGTCTCAATATTGCTCTCCATTATTGGAGCAGTTTGGGTAGCAGTTGGGCATTTGGGGTAAGAGTACATCAATAATCATTGGTAAATAAGGTCCCATAACTCCAGGGCCAAGCATTTCCTCCACAAATGCCACTGAGGTTACTTTTTTGTATTATATCCAGCATGTCAGGCCTGAAATTTCTGATTACATAGGTTGATGTAATCTAACACTCTCAGTCATTGCATAGATGCCTCTTGCCTTCCCCATGGTCCTGATGAATGCTTTCCAACGGGCATTAATGTGTGCTACGGCATCTAAACACATTCACTCATTCCCATACAGATGTCCATCGACGTGTCTCTACCCTAGACTGCCTTGTCCTTTATCTTCCAATATTTCATTTTCCAAGCCAAGTGAGTTTCCACTGAAAATCAGTCTATATATATTCTAACTTTGGATATTTGTTTTTTTATACAAAGTGAATCACCAGCCGTACTACCGCCTGTGGCTCTGCTCATTTGGATGCTATTTCATTAGCACTTTCTCAGGGCCAAGCCCAAGTGAGGCAAGTAATAAAGCTATACGTTATTTTCAGCTTGCTTTCACATATGAACTGACCAATCTGGAACTCAAGATGAAAAAATTTCCTCCTCAGTCAATTGACCATGATATAGCCCCTATATCCTATACATCTATGGAAGTATTAACAAAATACACTCACAAAGTAGGTTACCTTATTGATGTAACATTTATATTCTAACAGTCCCAGATTGTAGAAATCCAAATTGGTTATTTTCTGTATTGATTCCTTCCAAAGGCCTTGAGAGAGCAGCATCTTCCATGCCACTCTTATGGTGCCAGGTGGCTTCAGGAACCTTGGACACTCCTCTGCTGTTGGAGAAGAAGTCAGCTCACATAGGCAGACGGTGTCTGCCTTTCTCCCGGACTCTTTCACTGTATCTGTTCTCCCTCCTTGTAAGACACTACTATTGTGAGAAATTGCCCAGAAGGGGTTAAGTGTAGAACTCTCCCTATTACTTATTATTTCCTTGATTTATAACTTCTGCAAGGAAAAAGACAAGTAAACAAACGCTTTTCAGCAATCAAGGTTTCACTTACTAGTACAGGAGTTAGGAATTTAACATACCTTTGGAAGAATATTATTTAATCCATATCACCTCATCAGATCATAGGTGAGAAAAAGCTTGCACCGACAGTCATGGATTACACAGAGGCCCGGGTTTCTTATAAATGTAGTTGGTGTGTGCCTGTGGACCTTGCACATACTCAATGGTCCGTTTCCATCTTACAATCATCTATTCTTGTGTCCACCAGTTTGTGGTTTAGTAGGATGACAGTCTGGTGGTGTGGTGGTGGTGGTGGTGGTGGTGGTGGTGGTGGTGGTGAAGTGCCATTGATCTGGTTCTGACTCAGCAACACCATGCACAGCAGAAGAAACGCTGCTTGGGCCTTCAGCATTCCCATACTTATCTTTGAGCCCATTGGGGCAGCCAGTGTCAGTCCATCTCATTGACAGAGTTCCTCTTTTTCACTGACTTCCTAAGTAAACACACACACACACACACACACACACACACACACAC
>NW_022106084.1:3955669-3977222 GCF_000313985.2 Echinops telfairi
AAAAAATAAAATCACAGACTGTCTTTCAAAAGGCTCATGATTCTCTATTACAGATGGAATTCCCTTGCTCTAAAACCCTGGAAACAGCATTGTGATTCTCCCACTGGAACTCGCCAGCATTGCATGTGTAACACATGTCTGCAACGACAGGGTCTCCTGAGCTGTGTGAACCAACTACTAAGGACTACGTACACTGTAATCTGGAGATGCTGTGCAACTATTTCCTACTTGAAATCCCTTTAAAAGTGTATGACCTTTCACTACAACAGTTATGCGGACTGGAGTAATATTTTAAGAAACGGAATATGTGTTCCCTAGAAACCAAGAGCTGGAAAATATGGTCTTGGTGATGTAAATGAAGCTGGAGAAGCCGTGATAGAACTTTCCAAGACCAACGACTAATACATACATAGCAAATACCCTTTTTTCAATAACTCAAACAATTCTAGCATACATGGACTTCTCTAGATGTAATGCACAGAAATAAAATTGACAACATTTATGGAAAGAGGCAAAGGAGAAGCTCAATGTCAGCAGCTAAAACCAGGCTATGAGTTGACGCAGGACAAACATTCAATTGCTCATATGTAAGTTCACGTTGAACCTGAAGAAAGTGAAAACAAATCCATATCAGTCAATGCAATCAGGCTAATTTCTGGCCTCTTTTGTCCAATTACATATTGTTGACCATTCCAATGTTGTACAATATATCCACAGATATTTCAAAAGTTAGAAACCTCAAATGCCCAGTCCAAAGTTTTCTGCATATAGTGAACCAAATGGATGTCCATCTGAAGAGTGTGTATTTACATGATTCTTCAAAGATCTTCAAAGAAGACATAATTATTAACTCCCACCTCATAGATCACTTAATTACCATTTCCTGTGGAATAGGTAGCAAAGTAAAAAGCAGGAGTAATTTGAATATCTCAAATTAAAACAGTCTTTTTAACTATAGGGAAGCTCTTCTGGAATTTAGGGTCATTTTTTAAATCAATACACAATTTTGTCCGAGGGGGGTAAAAACAAGGTAAATAAGAACACAACATATTTTTGCCAAATATCTTAAAGAGATTAGTAGGGTACAGTTAACCCTATATGTTTATAGATTTAAAAATTCATACTTATCATGACAAAAAGAAATAGGTATTTTTTTTCACGCATGGGACTTACATGACCTATAATGCTGATCTACTTCTCTGAATCATAAGGTGCACTGGCGGCAGAAAGCAGGTGTCTGATCTTCTTTTCCTCTCACGACTCCTTCTGCCTAACAGATGGTCTGACTCAGAGGACATTTGAGTAGTGTAAGTCACCATGGAAATGGCCTCTAGACCTTGAAATCTAGGGTAGGTGAGCCACTTTCTCTTAAATTAATATTTAATTAAATATGTCATAGTACATACTAGGGAGGAGGATTGGGTCATTGAAAATCATAGAAATCAGAGACATTTGCTGTTGATGGATACAATTGCCCATATATTTGAGTCCTGAGGACTATAGTGCTCATTAATATTCTTTGGGAACATGCAGTTTATTTTTCTGCAAAAAAAAAAATATTTTGATTTTACTCAGCTGGAGTTAAAAGAAGAGCAAGTGACAAGCAGATGAATTCTTCAGAATGCTTCCTTGTTGTCGACCAGGAAGACGGGCAATATAGTAAGGAAAAGATTGAAAAAGAAGCAAGGAAAGAAACCTACAGATAATGACTTACTGGTCAACGGAAACTATTTACTGTGTTTATTATAAAATATATTTTTATTTAGTAAAACTATACTGAAGTTCATGTACACTGATTACTGTCCAAGGCACATGCAGGGGTAATCTAAAACAAGATGGAACATATTAGCATGCCATGATAGATCCTCACCTATATTTAATAATTTATGGGGAAAAAAACAAGCAAGGAAATTCAATGTGGAAATAAAATGTTGGAGAAACAGGATATGTGTTTGGAAAAAAGTTAACCTGCTAAGGGTTTAGATTGCTATTATACAAAGGCTTTTAATACACTACACAGACTCTAAACTATCAAACAAAAGTAAACAACAAAAACTTTGTTCAAATATTTGAATATATCTTTCATGCAAGTAACCAATAAGTAAGTTAAAAGATGTTCAACATCATAAGTTGCCAGTAAAATGTAAATTAAAACAGAAATATGTTATAATTATTGACCCAAGCTTAATAGATTGATTATTTCAACTGTTAGATCAATTCCAAGCAATTCTGAAAGAATTTAAATGAGAATTTAATGGAGGGAGGACAATACTATGTTTGTTGCTTACAAAACCTAGTTAGATCTTGCAACCCATCAACATAATATCTTATCATCTTTGTGAATATCTCATGGAATCCCTTAAGAATTCAACTCCTAAACTGAACTGAGGATTTAAAATAATCACTATCAACAAGATACATAGGTGGACTGATAAATATCACTGTATACTTAAGTGTTGTTCGATTTCCCCATGTAAATTAAATCATAGTTCTATAGAAAACTATCACATGTAAAAGCAATATGTATACCTGTATGCACCTAGAATTTGAATAAAATCTCTTACATTATTTTTCCCCTCTCCTACTTACCTCTTTTGTTCTCATCTGAAAAAAATATAATGCTGTTCATACAAATCATTAAAGCATAGTAAGAAAGTATGGCATCGTTAGAAATCAGGAAATCTGTGTGTCGGGATTGTATTCTTCCACCATATCTATCCAATCTGTTTGCCGAGTAAGCAATCCAAGAAGGCGGACACCACGAAAAAAGAAGGCGGTGTCAGACCTGGAGGAAGGAGACCCATTCACGGCCTGCAATATGCAGATGGCACAGCTTCACTTGCTGAAAGTGAGGACAACTAAAGGACTTACTGACGAAAATCAAAGAACGATTATAATTAAACATAGAAAAACAGAAGTACTCAGAAGTGGACCAAAATACTGAAGTGCAAGAGTCCCCGAGTGTTACAAGTACTTCAACATCTGACTGAAAGGTTTGTGGTTCAAGTCCATCCACACGGGTGGGTGACTTCTGCAAGCTCAGCAGCCGAAAACCTCATGGAGCTCAGTTTCCCTGTGATACCCACGGAGCAGCCAGGCGTCCGAGTTGATGCAAAGGCAACTTTTACAGTTTGTTTTAAACGTAGGGACAAAGATACAGGTCATCTTTGGAGCCTATGTGAAAACTCCAGTTCCGGTTCCTGAGGTAATTATTTCCAGCTGTACTGAAAGCAAGATCTCCTCAGTGGGGTCGAGGGTAACAGTTAAGTGGTCAAAGGCTACGAGGGAGCATTAAATGCTGTTGGGTATTATAATTAATCTAGATGGGAAGATGATGTTAGAAGGTTATATGCAAATACTACATCATGTTATATAAAGGACTTAAGCATTCATGGATTTTGGTATTAGCAGGGTGAGAGATATGCTGAAATAATCCTCTGACTCCAATACTAGTACAGGGATCACTGTACTAGTTTTAGGTGTGCCGGTATATTGGCATATAAATCTATTTCAAGTACTGAAGAATCAATAATTGTATTAGAATAATACCTTCAGTATATTTGGAAATCTGAACCTACTTCATCAAGCTCAGAGATCCAGTTATTTAATTTTAGCAAAGAAGGACCCATCACACACAACATGCAAGTCTAGCTAGATAGATCCTCTCTATGGAAGCTACTTCTGAACAAGACCTCTTTAGAGTAATGAAGAGCAAGGATGTTCCTTTGAGGACTAACCTAATCCAAGCCATGCTATTCTCCAACGCATCATATGTATGTGAAAGTTGGGCATTGAATAAGGAAGACCAAAGGAGACTAGGTGAATTTAAGCTGTGATTCTGGAGAAGAATATTGAAAGTACCAGGGACTGCTAAAAGGACAAACTGATCTGTATTGGAAGAACTTTGCCCAGAGAGATCCTTCGAGGCAAGGATGGCAAGACTTAGTCTTACGTACATTGAGCATATTGTGAGGAGAGATCAGCCCTCGCGGAAGGACATAATAGTAAAGTGGAAGAGCAGTAAAAAGGAGGAAGGTACTCCAGGAGACGGACTGATGTAGTAGCTGTATCACTGGGCTCAGGCACAAGAACAATTGTGAGGATGGCTTAGGACTGTGCAGTTTCATTCAGCTGTGCCTAGGGTCACTATGGATTGAAGCCAACTGGATAGCCCCCCACAGAAACCTGCACAATGTGGAAGCTATATTGAATTCCTTGCATTAATTCAGACAATCTCTGAACAAGTATATCCATATGAAAGTAGTAAAATCGCCATAGGTAATGGCTTTAAAATCAATATATATGTGCTGAAGCAAACAAAGAGGGACAAAACAATGTTTATTTTTCAATTACATTAAACTATCAAAAAATTGCTAAAACTACCGGCCTAGCCTCTCCCCCAAATAAAAGACAGTTTCAAAAATCACCAAGAGATCGGGTTATTTTAAATTGAAAGAGTTAGGAAAAAACTTTTTTTTTTTTACAAAATATTTTATTTTCATGATTAATTCAAATAGTTTTATGTGTTAATATTCAAATAATATAATGCTAGCATTTCTATGATAGTGTTATATTCCATAGAATTGATTCTGACTCACAGAGACCATACGTATAACAGGGGGAAAAAACCAAAATCAAACTGCAAGATCCAGAGCTGGCCTTACAGCCGTCCTTATGCTGGGGCACATCGTTCCAAGCACTGATCAAATCGATCTTGTCCAGGGCCATCCTCTTTCTTGCTCCTCCTCTAGTTTACTGGACACGATGATGTCCTTCTCCGGGGACTGGTCTTTGCAGACAACTTGTCCAAAGTACGTACGATGAAATATTGATATTCTGATGGGGTGGGGTTATGTCTTGGGCTGATAACCACAAAGTCAGCAGTCCATTGGATAAAGATGAAGCTTTCCGCTCCAGGGAAGAGTTACAGTCTCATAAACTCAGAAATGCAGTTTGATTCTCTTCTATAGGGTCACTATGAATCAGAATGGACTCAAAGTGAGTTTTAACATTTTATAAACATATATTTATTTACATTTTGTAACATCTTTTTTGCTTTTATTGGAAATATTTCATATTTGAGATATATTGTCCAAAGAATTTTTGTACTCAAGATTTCATTGTACATATTTTAAAAATTGTGAATATATTCTGAATGCTTAAAAATGGAACACTAAATTTTATACTATATTCCTGTTTCATAAAAAAAATTGCTGAAGTAGCAGCAAAAAAGAAAAGAAAAAGAACAGGATCATTGAGTAGCCTAATGATAAATGGAGAAAAGTTTGAAGTTGTTAAATATTTCATTTTACGTGGAACTCGAATCAACGCCTATGAAGCAGTAGTCAAAAGCTCAAACATAGTATTGTATTAAGCAAATCTGAGCAAGACTTTTTAAAGTGTTCAAAGTGAAAATGTCAACTTGAGAAATCAAGAGCACCTGAACGAAGCCATGGCATGTTCAGTCACTTTGGATGGTTTTGAGTGGCAGTGTTGAAAAACGTACTGATTATATCATAGCTGGCCAGAAGAATGAGCAAATCTGTCTTAAAAGAAGTCCAGCCAGACTGACCCTGAAAGCAAGTGCAATGAGACTTCACCTTACAGATTTTGGACATGTTATCAGGAGATGTGTAAGGCTGGGGTAACTAGAGAAACAAGTCCAGTGATACTCATATATGTATAAAAAGGTTTTATATCAAGAAGTAATTAGATATCAAGAAAGCATCCCAGCCCGGTCCAACTCCAGTCCACAAGTCTGATACCAGTCCATAAGTCCTGTGTCAGGCTCCTGCAGCCACAGGCAATGATGCTGAATGGAAAAGGATGACAGGCAAGAGGGTGCACAGCCTTGAAGACGCAAGGTCGGTGGAAAGATAGCAGGGCTCCAGAAGCTCTCAGGGTCACCAGCACTTAGGAAGGTCAAGGGGGAGAGGGAGTCTTCTTATTAGAAGACCATGCTTCCAAGGCTGTGACCTGTTTGGTGAGTCTGGTTCCACCCCTATCCAGGAGTGTCTAGTGGACATAGATATATGTACCACAGGGGACAGCACATCGGTTAGTTAATATTGAACACAAAATGATCGGTGAAAAAGAAGAAAAATCTCCAATGAATGAGTGCATACAGGGGGAGTAAGAATGTAATTAATCATGGCTATCATTGAAGGAATGATGCAGATCTGGGCAGAGTTTCCCTCTGTTGGCCTAGGGGTTTTGGGGTCCCAACCAAAGTTACAAAATTCATGCAGATCAGTATTTGAGGATGTGGTATGTCACTCTGAGGGATAGTAAGCACCAAGCTGAAGAAGCTTGTCTTCCATCATCTGAAAGTCAGGAATGCTTCGGCTCCTGCTCTTGCTTCGCAGAAGGTTATTGACACGGCAATTTCTTGCATTCTCTCTCCTATTACATTCCATAAATGAAACGCATAATCAATTAGTTACACCCTAACCAGAATTCCCATCAAAGTAATCTTTTTTCCATATCAGTTTTCTCTGGAATGGCAGCACCAAGCATTTTTCTCTCATAATGATGCATATACCTGTCTGAAACTGTTTCCCCGAGTGACTGCTCTGATTCCCCTAGTCATTACTCCATCCATATTACAGCATAAGCTAATACATGGGTATCACTTTCCAACGAACCATCTATCTGTCAATGCATTTTATTGTGTTGGCTTGCATGTTTCTGTGATGTAGGAAAACATGCCATCAATATTTCTATTACCAACAGGGTCAGCCATGTCAAATACCTTTTAGCAAAGCCACCAGAAAAAGACAGACTAGGAACAAGAAATTGGCCATCTACTTCAAAAAAAAAAAAAAAAAGGAAAACGTCCCATAAACCTTATGAATAGCAGTACGACATTGTCTGATGTAATTAAAGAATATGAGCCATTCATGTTGAGAGGCATTCAAAATATGACAAAGGAAGTGTTGCCTTTACAAAACAGCCATTCTTAGGCACCTCCACATCAAGACCAACTCAAAGAGATGGAAATGAAGCATCCCCAGTCTTGTGCTACACTCACAGCTTCTGTGCTTAGCCATTGTTACAGCCACTCTTTTTAGCCATTTCATTGGAACCCTTCCTCTCTTTTGCTGACCCCTAATTTACTATGCCTGGTTTCTTTTTGCAGGGACTGGTGTCTCCTGAGAAGATTTCCAAACTACATGAAACACAACTTCACCCTCCTCATGTTTAACAGGCATTCTGCCTCTCCTTCTTCCAGGATGGATTTGCTCCTTCTCTTGACAGCCCATGACACTTTGAATATTTTTCAGCAAAAAATAAAATAAAATCATTCAAATGCATCAATTCCTCTCTCAAAATAGATTACACCTTACATATGTATTCTGTAATGGAATAAAGTAATCAGAATCTATGTTGGCTGGTGTGCAATAACTAAATGTGAGAAGAAATAGTTGCTAGTATGCATTTATAATAATGCATGAAGAATAAACCTAGAAAAATTGTAAGTTGTTAAAAATAAAAAAGGAATCCATAGGATCTATATTATTATGCTGAATGGGCTGGTATTAACCATTTTGAATCCACAACCAAGATAATCTATTTATTTTGGAAATCACAAACAGAAGGCCAATGGTATTTCTTTAATTGTCAAAATCAACATTTTAAGATCTATCCTGAAATCCAATAATAATTAAAGATATCCATTTGCCTACAAAGATGACAAGTTAATATGAAAAAATTCAAATGCAAATATCAACCATTAATGTCAAAGATTAAGACAATGAAGATTATTATAAACTTTTACAATCTGAAATCAATACAGAAGTGCATTTATGATGTATTGGTAATTACTGGAATTTGGATTGCAAAATTTGAAAATAAAGAAAAAGGATTCATAGTTGGAAAATATGACCTTGAATTGAAAAGAACAGAGGAGACAGCATGAAATAATTTGTAAAAGCCATACATATTTGTTGCAAATATACTTTTCCAACAATATAAATTGGGCCTAAACATGTGAAGCTAAATTGATAAAACACAGGGGTAATTTTTGCAAAGATACAATGGAAGAGTTCAATATCATCAGTTAGAATACACTCGGGGTTTTTCAATGGGAAATATAAATAATTTTTCAGATACAAATTCATATTATGTATTGCATAAATCTGTTGCATAATACCTCTTCAAGAGTTCCACTTTGAGGACTAAGGTACACTTGACCTAAGCCATGGTATTTTCATGATGTTATCCATTGGTCCTCTGGAATTTCATACCTAAGGCTGC
This sequence comes from Echinops telfairi, assembly GCF_000313985.2. Classification (NCBI taxonomy): domain Eukaryota; kingdom Metazoa; phylum Chordata; class Mammalia; order Afrosoricida; family Tenrecidae; genus Echinops; species Echinops telfairi. The sequence goes on from NW_022106084.1 coordinate 3,963,926, forward strand.
AATCTTTGATATTCAGCAACCAGGATTTCAAGTCCTCGTCACTTCCATCCAGCAAGGTTGTGCCATCTGCATATCACAGGTTATTAAGAAGCCTTCCTCCAATCCTGATGCCACATGCTTTGTCCTATTTTCCAGCATCTCTGATTATTTGCTCAGCATCTAAATTGAATAAGTATAATGAAGGGATGCAATCCTGACACAATTTTTCTGACTTCAAAACATGCAATATTCCTGTGTGTGTACTAGTCTTAGTATAACATGTCAGTGGGTGGAAGCTAGGTCTTTCCTGTTGCTGGGTTTGATCCTACATCTGGTTCATCAGCCTCCTGTTTTGCTGCCTGCAGAGCCCAGGATCCATTGGCAGACTGCCAACTTTGACTCTTTGGGCTGATTTCAAGCCAGCATACACCTCCTTTTGGTCTTCCTTCTTAATCTCCCTGCTTCCTGTTTGTCAGTCCCTGCAGCTACAAGAGTTGGTAGACACCTTCAGCTCACATCTGACCCAAAGACTTCCAGAACTTAATTTTCAGACTGTCTTGGAAGAACGATAGCCAGAATGCTCCTAGGAAGCAAGAATGGTGAGCCTTCAACTCATACATTTTGGTAATTTTATTAGAAGAGACATCCCTGGAACAGTACTCATTCTTGGTAAATTAGAAGACAAGCGAGAACGAGGAAGACCTTCAGGGAGATCAATTGACACTGTGTTGCAACGAGCTGCCACACTGGGCTTAAAAATAATAACGATTGTAAAGATGGCACAGGATCAGGCAATATGTCATACTGTTGTGCACGGAGTCACTATGCATCAGAATTGCCTAGAAGGTACCCAGAAACAAGGACAAAAAATCCAACTGAGTTGAAAAAAATTAAAACAAGAACCGAAGTAAAACCTTTTGTATAAGCCAAGTGGTCACTAATGACCAACAAGCTAATTGTACTCTAGAAATGGGTGTGACCATCTCTGGTCATTCTGGTAATTAATGCCCCCAAATCAGAGCATTTGTGGTATGACACCAGATCATCATGTGCTATTATAGCAAAGGGCCATGGGAAAAATGCAGAAGAGGAACAAAAAACAACTAATGGAATAAGTTTCAGAAGAGATTCTGAACCTGCTCTTCAACATGGAGTACCTAAAATAATTTGAAGAAATGATAATTTAAAGTAAAGGAGTTGAATGAGAAGGTAAAGTGCTATGAAATGTGCTAAGACTTGGACTTAGAAAACAAAAAAGAAGAGTGCACTTGATATTTCTCAATATTAAAGAACTGAAGAAAAAAAGCAAGCTTTAAGGTGCAATATTGATGGTTTTCTGTAGAAAATGGCAGGTAGGCATGGTGATTCAGTGCATTAAATGCCGGGGTTCTCACTGAAAAGGAGAAAGAAGAGGCAGTTGGCTTCCCTAAAGCTTAATAATCTCAGAAACCCTTTGGAGGAAATCAACTCTGTCCAGTCACAGCAGACTTATAGGACAGCAATTGGTATGCATGGATAATTTAAGACTGAAGATATTATAAAACTGAAAACAACCAAAGAAATGGCAAAAATGAAGGTGCAAGGCAGACACAGAGTTACAGTACTAAAGATAATCACCCATTTGAAAAACTAGCAAATTATCAAGATCTGATATTATTGAAACAGAATGTCTAAGCTGCATATGGTCTCGTGTGAAATACCAAGAAATGTTCAGAAGACAGCTATCTGGCCAACTGGAAGAGATGGAGATCTGTGCCCATTTCCAAGAAAGATAATCCAACAGAATGTAGAAATAATGATATAATATCATTAATCATATGCACATGTGAAATTTTGCTGAACATAATTCAAAAATCATTGTAGAAATAAAATGACAGGGAACTACAAGACATTAAAGCTGGATTCAGGTGATAAAATGAGTCATCACTGCTAATATCAAATGAATCTTGAAGGAAAGCAGAGAATTCTGGGAAGATGTTTACCTGTGTTTTGCTGACTGTGGAATGGCATTTCACTGTGTGGATAACATTGAAATGAAAGGGAATTTGAGAACACTTAATAGTGCTTATGCAGAAATAGGATGTAGGCCAAGAGGCAGTCATTCAGACAGCCCAGCCAATAATGTCTTGTTAAAATCAGGCAAAGGTTGTAGCAGGGTTTGATCCTTTCACCATACTTACTTATTGTGTGTGCAGAACAACCGAAGCTACGAAGTGGAGTCTGTGAATAAGTGACACGGCATTGACCATCCCTTCACATGAATGAACATGTGGGACAAGGAATAAGGATCACCAAAGAAGAACTAATGATTTCGAATTATGGCTTTGGCTCAAACTAATAAATATATCTTAGACTCTCATGAGCATAAGCAAATCTGTCTTGAAAGAAGTACAGCCTTCTAACTGAGGATGGCAACACCTTAGTTCACTTATTTTCAACCCGTCTTCAGGATCAATTAGTCTCCGGAGAAGGACATCACGCCTGGTAAGACAGGAGGGTGAGGGAATTGACACCATTGCTGCAGCAGTGAACTCACATATAGGAACAACTGTGAGGATGGTGCAGGAGTAGCCAGTGCTGCGTTTGGTTAAACAAAAGGTAGTTATGTGTGGGAACCAATTTCAAACTACTGAAGAACAACACTTGCCTATGAAACAGTGTTGAGAAAAAATATGTCATTATGTCTGTTCCTGATCCTTCACAACTGGTTCTGTGTTTCCTGACTCTTCTTTTAACTGTTGTTTTTGTCATATTTCTGTACCCAGATACTCTTTTCAACACAGGCTCATCTTTAGTTGACAATATTTTGGTCTGATTTCTTATCCAACATTTTTTTTAATCAATTCATTGGGGCTCATACAATTCATCACAATACATAGATCAATTGTATAAAACACATCTATACATTTGTTGCCCTCATTATTCCCAAAATTCGCTTGCCTCTTGGGTTCCCAGAATCAGCTCATTCCAACATTTTTTTTTAACATTCATGTTTCCTTTGGCCCATCTAATGTTCAATTTTTCTTGTTTGTATTTAAGTAACTCTCAAACAATGCTTACATACACATTTAGATTCAGAAAGAACAGAAATTTGGTTCATTATCAATATATCATGGAAACAACTCACTATGAAACTAAATGATTAAAGTATAGTCAAAATCAGCTGCATAGCATAGCATGTCCTTCGTTTTGTTATGTTTTCATTTTATGGTAGCACTGAAACCAAACAGAAAGGAAAATTTGCTCAGGCATTGATATGCTCAACATATTTATTAGCTATATTAGATCTTTAAATATACTTATAAATTCTAATCCATTTATAACTATAGATAGTATGTAGATAATAGTGTATGTAGTCATTTCCATAACATTTTGAATAATTAAAGTAAATAAGTGGGCTTTACTTTTCAGTTATCTTTTCCATATTTAGTAAATTTCAAGTAAACATAGAAGTTGCAATTTTTCTGTTTTTTTAGAAATTAGTAAAAATAAAATTTACTTAGAGATCTATCCCTTAATGTCTATATGAGCTTGTAATATACTTTATATGTATCAATATGTTTTTCTTATCAGCTAAATGAGTTCATAATTTATTGCATAATAAGAGATTTAAGTATATATCCTTTCAAAAGAAATGCTAGTGAAGACACTTTCAAAAATATTGAATGTATTTATTTATAAATAGCATTTATAATTTGCACAGGGCAAAATCAGGAAGTACTCTATGTTAAAAAGCATACCTGAATAAATATCTGTTTAAATATGGCATATGTTTTTACATAATTGATATTTAAATCTGAATTTAAGACTAAGAGTAACAACTTTTATATTACTTTAGAGCAAATATCCATTATATTACTTAGGATTATTAAAAAGAAAGCATTACCAAATATATTATTTATAAAAAGGATGGAATTTTAAATAATCATTTACTTCACTAACATGAAGAGAAGGAATAAGGAAATGTCTTCACCATGGTTGATTACCCAGGAGTCTGGTGGCAAAATGGATTACAAATTGGGCTGCTAACCACAGGTCAACAGTTCAATACCACCACCTTCTCCGAAGGGCAGTTGTCCTCTGTACTGTAGAGTCACGAAGAGTTGGAATCCACTCGATGACAGTGAATTTTCTTTGAGTTTGGTAGAGTACACCGCAGTCATTACGGAACTCTTAACTGTAAAATATGCCTTAGTTAAGCTTTACATTGTGGGGACGATTTTTTCTGTAAATAGATTCAATTTGTGCTCTAATTTTTTTTAAAACTCTCTGTTGTTTAGTTTTAGTCTGATGGTTGATTGATATTTGGCTCACCCTCCATTGCTGTCCTGATCCAGCTGGTTTCAGTTCATGGCAACCCTGTGTGCATGAGGGTGGAGCTGTGCTCCCATAAGATTGTCAAGCACTGGCTTTTCAGAAGAAGGTGGTAAGACATGTTTTTTTTCTTCCTGAGGTTTGTCTTAGTAAACTTGAATCTCCAGTATTTCTGTAGCAGCCCAGCACTTAATAATTTATGGCACCACGGATTGCTTGGTTCTCCTCCCAAATCCAGACGGAACTCATTGCCTTCGTCTATCATGACTCATACTGGCTAGATCACTGCATGCAGTTTGAATGGACATTTGAAGAAGTGTGCAACATGGGTGCGAGTGCGTGTGTGCCTGTGGGTAATGCTTGTGAAATCACAGAACCTGTGACAACAAGGGAAATCTCCAAAGAGATAATGGACACAATAGAAACACAAGTGGTCTGAAATATACTGCAGTGTGTATAAATGACGCAGGATTGAGCAATATTTGGTTTTGTTATACGCATATATTGTTGGTCACCATAATTCAGAGCAGACTTGACACCAATAAACAATACAAATTAGCAAATACATGTGGGTATATGAGCGTGTTGTTGTATTTATGCCACATAGTTGTAGATATTCTAGTATAGTTTTCATTCATCTTTTAAAAACAGGAAATAGATGAGTTTGTATGTTTACAATGTTATGTACAGAATAAAAAGCCTTTCAAATGAGTATAAAACTGAAAAGATGCAAATTATGGAAATTTTTATTCCAACAATTTTTTTCCTAATGAACTTTTGAAACAGTCTGTCAGATACAGGTACAGCCAAAACTGTCAAAGAATGACACTATTACATATATAAGTAAAAGAAAATAAACGTGAATAACACTATATCTCTCTGCAAAGAGGTAAATTGTAAACAAACACCTTTATACCATGGTGTACATAAATATCTTTTATGTATCTCTTCAATCGCATGCTGAATGCACATTGATAATCTGTATATTTTTTATGAACATCTATTTTTTAATCATTGTTTCTTCAATAGAGCAAATGTATAGCATCTTTTTCCTTAATTAACTCATTAAAGGGAAAATGGCCAAAAGCATACGGCTTTCAAGAACGCTGATTTTAACCACATCACTAGGAAAAGCATGCTACCTTGTTCTGTTTATAGCTGTTATAGCTCCCCGAGGAATTCAATTACTGTATAGCATTGAACCATATCTGCATAGTATTAAATGTAGTTAAGCTTTTCAGTCTCTAGAGGTCTCTGCACATCACTTTTTCACTCACTGCCATTCTAAGTAGTGAAAGCTTTCTGAAACAGCCTTTCAGCAATATGTGGATGGATAGCAACTGTCCAATGAACCCGGATACATTTTTCACTCCTCTGTCCTTCTGTCATCTTAAGCTATTATACCATAAAAGAAAATAAAAGGCTGTAAGTAGAGTGAAGAGGAGTCAGCAAGAAAGAAATCTTTTCTGCCTATTATTTTTAAACTTATACCAGAAAGATCTTGCTTTCCTGTGCTTATTTAAGATGTACCTATTTTGAAACTGTTCCGGGTTCATTAAATTTTCCAAGTTTTTATAGTAGTTATGATTGCATACAGTATTAATATGATATATAAGTATCAATAAACCAAAACCGAACTCGCTGCTCTAGACTCAAAGCTGATTCACATGATCCCCTGTGGGCTTCTGTGACTGCAACTGTTTCTGAGACTAGAAAACCCAGTCATTTCCCACAAAGATTCAATAAATATTATTTTGATGCCATCAACTATTTCAGAGTGAGGAAAGTAAGTAAATGCTTTGGCCCTGCATGAAATTGCCCAGTGTGCAATTTGATATCGATTCCAGTTTTTAAAGATGAACATCTCTAACATCAAAATTCTCATTTCTTATTAAATAAAAGTGGCATACTAGTAAAGAATAAGACCTGCTGTATATGAGCATATGCTATTGTGACTGAAGTCCTGATAATGGAAGAAGCAGAATAGATTCTCATCCCTGAGGCTAAATTTCAATTTGCTTAACCTCTTTATCTGTGAGGCATGATGAATAATCCCTCTTCCCTGGGATTATGTTTGATGACAAAGCTTTCATTGCATTGTGTGACTGGTAAGCAGGACACATATATCCCTTAGAAAGCAGACTAGTAAGGGTTATGCAGCAGATGTTGATATAGTAACAACCAGGAACTAATTCCCAAGAAGGAATAGCAGAAGTTGTCAGAGGTTTATCCTAGCATTGGTATTATTGGTAAATGCTTATTTGGGACTTTTCAAGTAGATTTAGCTTCCTTTTCTTTTCTTTGCAGCACTCAATATGCATTACTCAGTGTCCCTTTGATCTGGTAATTTAATCCTGAAAGTTATCACGTGGAGCCCTGAATTATGTCGATCATTTTGTCTTTGGGATACTTGAGAGAGCCTTTGTGGGGGACTGACTGATCACTGGACAAGAACATGTATGACTACATGTACAATCACTAAAGACAAGCGGGACCTGCATTGAGATGGGTTGACACAATCATCACCATGCCAGACTGAAGCATACCAAGTATGATGAAGATAGCACAAGAGCAGACAACATGGTCTTCTTACACATGAGGTCTCAATGAGGCATGACCAACTCAAAGACAAGTGACAAAAGTTACTGTGAGTCTGTTGTGAGACGCCACAAAGGGGACCCCAACTCGCAAGGACCAAGTGCACTGCAGAAGGAAACCCTGCCGGCCTGTGCCACCCTCCCAGTTGTTCCAGTTGAGCCCATTGTGGCAGCCACTGTTTCCGTCCACCTTTCTTTTTTTTAAATCATTTTATTGGGGGCTCGTACAATTCTTATCACAATCCATCCATCCATCCATTGTGTCAAGCACAGATGTACATTTGTTGCCCTCATTGTTCTCAAAATATTTGCCGTCTACTTTAGCTCTTAATATCAGTTGCTCAGTTCCCCCCTCCCTCCCCACGCCCCCTCCTTCATGAACCCTTCATAATTTATAAATTATTATTGTTTTGTCATAAGTTACACTGTCCGATGTCTTCCCCCACCCTCTTTATCTGCTGCCCATCCCCCAGGAGGAGGCTATACTTAGATTCTTGAAATCAGTTCCCCCTTTCCACCCCATATTCGCTCCACCCTCCAGGCATCGCCCCTCTAACCACTGGTCCTGAAGGAGTCATCTATCCTGGATTCCCTGTGTTTCCAGTTGCTATCTGTACCAATGTACATCCTCTGGTCTAGCAAGGTAGAATTGGGATCATGATAGTTGGGGGGAGGAAGCATTTAAGAATTAGAGGAAAGTTATATATTTCATCATTGCTACCCTGCACCCTGATTGGCTCATCTCTTTCCCACAACCCTTCAGTAAGGGGGTGTCCAGTTGCCTAACGATGTGCTTTGAGTCTCCACTTTGCACTCACCCACCTTTATAATGATATGATTTTTTGTTCTTTGATGCTTGATACCTGATCCCTTCGACAGCTCATGGTCACACAGGCTAGTGTGCTTCTTCCATGTGGGCTTTGTTGCTTCTGAGCTAGTTGGCCATTTGTTTACCTTCAAGCCTTTTCTTGACATCCCCCAGGAGGAGGCTATACTTAGATTCTTGAAATCAGTTCCCCCTTTCCACCCCATATTCGCTCCACCCTCCAGGCATCGCCCCTCTAACCACTGGTCCTGAAGGAGTCATCTTTTGATAGCCGGGCACCATCAGCTTTTTTCGCCACATTTGCTTATGCACACGTTTGTCCTCAGTAATCGTATCAGGAAGGTGGGCACCCACTGATACAATTTTTAGTTATTTGATGTCTGATAACTGGTCCCTTCTAGACCTTGTGGTCAGCCAGGCTGGTGTGCTTCCATCTTTTTGATGGCCATCCTCTTTTCACTAGGCCTCTACCAAGCATGATGTCCCTTTTCAGGGACAAGTCCAAAGTATGTGATTATAGTAAGTATTCAAACTGAGTATGCCTGATGCATTTCTAAAAACAGCCCATATATTAACACATGCTTTTCACAACTCCTGTTAAAGGTATTAGAAATCATTCCATAATGAAGTCTGACAGTGATTTCATAGACATGCATAGAATGTATATAGTACACTATTCACTCAATGCATGTTTTAAAGCAAGTAATCATGTAAGTCTTCCTGTTCCAAACTTATTTCCAAAGACATAATTGTACTCAACTCAAGTTATAGTACTTTTATCAAATTCCTCTTGCTTTTATGGACTGTGGTCAGGGAAGGAGAGGTGGAATCACAAAAGGCAATTTAGAAGCTATAGAAAGTACAACATAACCTATAAATTGTCGTCCAGTGGCAGTTTAGTGAATAGAACAAGAGAATATTGCATGGTTTAAAATCAGGAAAGGTGTGTAACAGGGTTGTATATTCTCCCAATGCATATCCAAACTGCGCTGAAGTAATAGAGAAACTGATTATATGAAAAGAATGTGGCATCAGGTAGGAGAAGAATATTGAAAGGACCGTGGACACACAAATCTTCCTTGGAAGAAGTACAGCAGAATGCTTCCAAGAGGCAAGGATGGTGAGCATTCCTCTCATGTCCTTTGGACCTGCTGCCAGGAGAAGCCAATCCCTGGAGAAAGACATCATCTTCATAAAGAAAAGGGGCTGCAAAAAAAGAAGCCTTTTGACAAAACGGGTCAACACTGGCTGCAACAATGGGCTCCAACTTAAGAGCAGTCATGAGGCTGAGGGAGGAGGACAGGAGGGTGTTTCACTTTGTTGCTCGTGGGGTCGCTATTAAGTTGGAACCAACGTGAGAGCACTTAAGGCAGCAACAACATCAATTGTCTAAAAGTTACTGCACAACTGTCAAGGGTTTTGGATGCTCTTTTGGTATATTATCTCTTATGGAAGCATTGGCACATATTTTGTGAAATCTATAAATTTTAATAAAAATCAGCTAATATTTCTAAAGATAACAAGAAAGTGTGAATCCTTCACAAAACAAAGTACATGAAAAAGTAGGTACCACATTCATTAGGCTTAGCTGTATAAACAAATTTTAAACACTGTCACTCCTGTAGAGTCAGGATTTAAGATTCTATATATTTTGTTCATAACTTTTTCTATTCTGATACTTGCCCATTATCTGGCGCCACAGGATATCATAAATGCCTCTGCTCTAATTTGAGCAGAATATACTTAATGATCTCTGCAAGTATGTTTAAAATGTAGAACTCTGCATCATCTTTTCTATTTTCCATAAACAAAAAGTCTTTAAGTAGGTGTCCATTAATCATCAGGAAGATCTCAAGTTTTTGCAATATTAGTTCTTATTTGTTTGACTTTGTTTGTGTTCTTACTCTTTTATCCTTTGAAATCTAATCTTTAAATAATCCATTTAGATGTTCCTGATATTAATACTTCTCCCAGAAAATATGATTTTCTATGCAGGCAAATTGGATTTCCAATGATATAATTAATCTTTGTGCAATTTCCCAGTCCTGTCTCTGATTTCTTTCTTTATTTTATAAATACTTACACTTTTATATGCCCTTGATGTTCTAAAACAGATAAATTGGCTATTATAAATTGTGAACAGTGCTAAGAAAATGAGAGTGACAGTTTGTTATAACCTTGCAGTGTTTATATATTCACATCCACAGAGAAATTTAAACACAATTGCTTAAGTTTATTTCAGAAAATATATGATTTGCAAAGACCAATTATTTGCATACAGCCACACACATTTCTCCACCTCACATTATAACACACTATATTGAATTTCCCCAAATGCTTTAATTAAATATATATATATATATACACACACACACAAACTCAGACAAGTAAGTAGGAAGGTAGATAAATAGATCAGTATATAGTTGATATCTAGCTGGACAACTAGTTAGATTTATAGATCAAACAAATAAACAAACAAAAGCCCCCACAAGCCCACTGCCATTAAATTAATTCCGGGACTTTAAATGTTTTGGGAGCAAACAACTTCATCATTCTCCCGCAGAACAGAATACGTTGAATTCTATGAACCCTGGTGTTAGAGTGGTTACAATTTGGGCTGCCAACTTCAAGGTCAGCAGTTGGAAACTACCAGCCAATCCTCTGTAGAAAGATAGGTTTCTGGTCATATAAAGAGTTACAGCCTCAGAAGATCACAGGGGCAGATCTACCTGTCCTCTGGGGTCAACAGGGGTCACAATTGACTTAATAGAAGTGAGTGAGTATGAGACTCAAAGCTATTACCGTTCAGTTGATCCTGACTCACAGCCAAGGTAGTGTATGTTGTCATTGTAGCAGACCAGCTCACCTGTCTCCCCCAGAACTGCTAGGGGTTGAGTAACCTTACGTGACTCTCCTCACTCCTTCTTTTCTTCTTTCCCCACTCTGTTTCTTTTCATTCCCTTTATTCTGTCCCACATCCATATTTATTCCTTTTATGATTTCAGCCACTTGCAGGGCTTTTAATTCCATATCTGTGCAGACAGTTTCCAAAATTATGTCGACAGCACATATATTGCCCTTATATATTTAAATATCAACCTTATAGGATTATATCTACATATCTACCTTTGTCAACATTTAATAGCAAGTTCAGAACTGAAAATATTCCCTTTACCATAGGCAAGCGGTTCTCGTAGTATCTTTATTATACACATGTCCGTGTTATCTTCTAAGGATGATTAAATAAATACTCTGATAAGTTTTCTTTTACAGGCCACATCAAATCTATCAACAAATCTTTAGAAAATAACCTGAATTCCACCATCCCTTACCACCTTGAGCACTGAAAGCAATGTATCTAGATTATTTCCAGATTTGAAGCTATATCATAATTGGCCTGCAGTCTAGCCTCATCTGCGTGCCCATAATGATTTTGATAGGGTGTAATTTAAGTGGTATCATACCCACTGTTATCAAGTTTACTCTGGCTTATAGTAACACTAGATAGGATTTCCTGTAAATCTTGATCAAATCAGACTGCTTCATCGTTTTCCCTCCTAGAATATTTGAATGTTTATACAGACGTGCAATAATACCAGAATGAATGATTTCCAAATACCTACGGATAATAGCAGCTAGCATTAAGAAGATTCAAATGAAAACATGAACCACTAATGTCAAAGATGAAGAAATGAAAGATTATTACAGATTTCTGTAGTATGGATTTGATACAAAATACATTCAAAGTGCATTGATTAAAAAAAATAGGATAAAGTAGATGGATTTGAACTGCTCGTCTTTTGATTAACCACAAAATGCTTATGCAGCCACAGGATCAGGACTACTTTATTCACTATTATTGTTTTTAAAAAAAACAAACAAATCCACTGCCTTCAAGCCAGTACTGGATCAGAGCGAGCCCCTGTGGGCTCTGAGACCATAATTGCTTACTGAAGTAGAAAGCCCCCCCTTTTTTTCCCCCGGAGCTGCTTGTGGTTTTGAACTACTGGCCATGTGATCGCAGCCCAATGCATTACCCTACACCATGAGGGCTCCTGTTGTTACTAAGTGCTATCCAGTGAGTTCCAACCCACAGCAGCCTTACCTGCTCCACAGCAGAAAGCACTGCAGGGTTCCAGATCTACGCTTGTGGCTCATTGTTCCATCCACAATGTCAATCCATCATGATGAGGGGCTTCCTCTTTTTATTTTTGCAGCCATTATACTTTTCTAAGCATGATGTCCTTCTCCAGGGATCACTCTCCCCTGACAACATGTCCAAGGTATGTAAGATGAAGTCTGATGCCCCATGCCTCTAAGATACGCTGTGGTCATACTTCTTCCAATACCCATTTGTGTTTCCTTCAGGCAGCGCATGGTAGGTTTGATATTCCTTGTCAGCACGAAACATCAAATGCATCAGTATTTCTTTGGCTTTTCTTATTGAATGTTCCACTTCCAGAAATAAGGCTCGAGTCCCTCAACCTTAGTCTTCAAAGTAACCTTCCTAATACTGAACGTGGATCCAAGCTAGACAAAATCCTTGTCAATTTCAATCTTTCCTCCATTTGTCATAATGCTATTTATTGGTCAAAATGGTGAGGATTTTGGTCTTCTTCACTTGAGTTGTAATCCTTACTAAGGGCTGCAATCCTTGATCTTCATCAGCAAGTGCTTCAAGTTCTCCTTACTTTTAGCAAACAAGGTTGTGTCATTTACATATTGCGGGTTGTTAATAAGTCATCCTCCAAATCTGATGGTATTTTCTTCTTCATATATTACAGATTCTCTGAATATTTCCTGAACGTACAGATTAAGTAACTGTGGTGAGAGGAGACAACCCTGATGCACACCTTTCCTGATTTTAAAACATGCTATAAGCCCTTGTTCTTCAAGTGACTCGATACATGTATAAGTTCCAAAGAGCAAAATGAAGTGTTCTGGAATTCCCATTGTTCTCACGGTTTGTCATGATCCAATGCCTTAGCATAGTCAATGAAACACAAGTGAAAATTGTTCTGGTATTCTCTGCTTTCAGTCAAGGCATCCATCTGACAGCAGCAATGAAACTTGTTGGAAGATTTTCAAGAAATTTACTTGTCTGTGAAATTAACAATACTTTCTATAATTTGAGCATTCTGTTGCATCACCTTTCTTTAGAATGTGTACAAATATGAATTTCTCCCACGCATTGATTAAGTAGCTGTTTCCCAAATTTCTGAAGATAGACCAGTAAGGGACCCCATCAACTCCTTGAAATATTTCAGCTGGTATTCCATTAATTTCTTCAATCAATAGATACCGACATTCAAGTATGTACATCAATCTTAATAAATTATCAGGGGGAAAAGGAAAAAAAAAAACCCCGAACAGATAAGCTGAAAAAAAGAAAACGAAAAGGGGAAGAAAACAAACAAACAAAAAGGCCTGTTAGTAGATCAAGGTCTGTGTGTTGACCTTTAGGAGCGTTTTCTAGATGTGTCTAATGGGGTGCCACGTCCTGGCCCCAGCGTCCATCATTTGTCTTCCCTTGGGACCTCCTTGCTCTGCTTCCCTGCCGCTCCATTGCACGCCCCCAGTG
>NW_022106084.1:3979445-4000022 GCF_000313985.2 Echinops telfairi
GGCAACAAATGTATAGATGTGCTTTACACAATTGATCTATGTATTGTGATGAATTGTATGAGTCCCAATAAATTGATTTTTTAAAAATTATCAGATACTTTTCCCAGCAATGCTTTCTTTATCATATATATATATATATATATAGTTTCTTTCACTCTATTGTTATTATGTTCATCATTAACATGTCTTCTTTTCAGAGGGCTCCAGGTTTAAGGCAACTGATATCATCCACAAACATAAGAAGAGAAATAACTTACTGGTTGGCAGCACTTGTTAGTAAACAATGAAATACTACACATTTTTGTAGCCCATTCTTGACATGATTTTCTGACACATAAGTCAATTAAGACAAATGTATGTTTTATTTTAACTATGTGGTGTCAAATTTATTCTGGAGGGGAAAATAATAAGACTAGACCAACTTACTTACTACTGTTATTTTGATATTTTTGGTGAAAATTTACAAAGCAAAATAGATTCCTACTTGACAGTTTTCACACAAATTGTGTACTGACAAATTATTTTAATACAATATGTCAACATGCTCTTTAAATTGTGTTCATTTTATTCCATTTCCAGCACTTTAGTGTATCTGAACCCTTATCTTCTCATGTGTTTTTAAAGTAATTGTTGAAAATTTGGTCTCATGCAGATGGTTTTTAAATATAGGTTTTATTTTTATTGTCACTTTGCTATTCATTAAAAGGCCACTAGTTTCTAGTTAAAGACTTCTCATGGTAATCATCCCAGGGAGTTCTTTATTTTCTACAGGCTGTTTATCCTACCTTTTGTTTTCTATAAAAATTTGAGTATTTCAAATATTTCCTTCATTCTATCCTGGACCATCTATTATGATATCAATCAGAAATGTCAGTGTTGGTAGCTGGGCAACATGTAGATCTTCTGGTCTAACAGAAAATGGTTTTATGCACCGTGTAGTCTTATTTCTTCTGTGAGTTTTTGGCTATTTTCTAACTCTTCACCACCTGAAGAGTGGAGACCCATAGTAGTGTCTTAAGTGGCCATTTGCAAGCTTTAAGATCCCAGTTCTACTCAATTCATTATGATACAGGTTGTGATTTTTGTGAAGTTTGTTATGCCAGGGAACTGAATTGTCTCATTAAACTATGATTCTAAGCTTTCAAACACAGAAACTTAATCTTCAAAGTTGTTTTGGTATGTCACTGTAATATTTGAGGCTCTGAGGAGACTAAGATACGTGTATTACTGAAACAATTTGTCTTTAGCTATCTGCTGAGTACAGAAAAATGTTTTAATATGCTTTATGTGCATGAGCATCGGGTTTCAGGGGACCATTGCAGACCCACCAGCTACCACACAGTAGAATTCTGAAGGTGTTGGGTTCTGTCGCCTCTTTACTATAAGGTCACTAAAAGTTGGAATTCACTCCCCAGCACTGGGTGATGGGTTATGTTTTTGAGGACACACATTTGTCTTTATGGTTGCTTAATATCCCGTTCTACCACTTGCATGTCCACGAGTCTTGCTGTAGTGGCTTGTGTGTTGCTGTGATGCTGAGCTATGCCCGTGGCATTTCAAATGCCAAAGCAGAACTTCCTGACTAAGAATGGGTATAGGAAAATGTTCAATTGCCCATTTCAGAGGAAGGAGTTACTGCAAAGCTGAAGGCAGAGCATGGAAACTTTGTCAGATAATGAAGCCTAAGGAAGGGAAGTGGAACAATGTCTGAGTAGGGCCAAAAAACGGGTCTCTTGGGTCGGAAATCACTCAAAATGTAAGTGGATTAAAAAGATCAGATGGTTCAATCACTCAAAATGTAAGTGGATTAAAAAGATCAGATGGTTCAAGATCAGATGTAAGTTTGTTGGAGTTCAGTTTATAATTTTGATCAGTTATAGTCTATCTCTGCTGGATCCGTTATATTATCAAATTTGTTTATTAATTTTGTTATTGTCTTTTCTGTTATTTTTTTCCTTTTCTAAATTTATAGAGTGGATTTTCTGTTTGATGGTGTTTCACAGCATATGATATTTAGAGAGAGCACTGTGGTGGAGATATGGGTCAGTATTGGGCTACTTTGCAGGAAAAAGACAAGGTTTTCTAGTGCTACAAAGATTTGCAGTCTTGGAAATACACAGAGGCATTTCTTCTTGGTCCTAAAGGGTCACAAAGAATTGGAATTGACTCGATGGCTGTGTGTTATTTGGACTGGTCTATTTCTGCCTTCCTGTTGGTCCTTGTTTGTTTCATGCATTTTGATGCATTGCTGTTATGTGTATCGCAGATTAACAGTTGTTATGTCTTCTCATTGGATTAACTTTTTATTGTTTTGTGAAGTCTTTCTTTATCTCTTGGTTTGATTCAAATTCTAATTTATTTGGTATCACCATCCCTTCTCATTTTTGTTAACTGATTGCATAGAGTACATTTTTCCAGATTTTAATATTCAGTTTGCTTGTGTCCTTATGCCCACAGTGTATTTCTTACAGACAGTAAATGAATGCATCTTTAAAAATCTATCCCTTCACATTCTACCTTTTGCATGGTACATTTAGACCATTTTCCTTCAAGATTATTTTTGAAAATAAAGTGTAAACATCATTTATTTTGTTTTTTTTTTTGTTTTTGAATGTTTTACATCTATTTTTTAAATTTAGTTTACCCTCAGTTGCTTACTTGTAAAGACCTTTTTCCTTCCTTCTGAATGTTTACTCCTGGTGATATCTTAGTGGTTAACACACATGTTGCATAACACGACTGAGAGTTTACTTTGTGAACAACAGTTAACATGCAATGTTAACATAATAAGCATATTCTCATTATTCTCCTGCTTCCTCCACTTCTGTTGCTCTATCTATGTTAATATCATTATATAACTTATGTTCAATAAGTGTATGCTTATTGTGTTTGTCTGGGTTACTTTAGAGAAACAAATCAACAGAAACTTATGTATAAGAGAGAGTTTTTTATAAATGTTAGGTGCCCATCAAGAAAACATCCCTACCCAGTGCTACCCAAGCCCATAAATCCAACATTAACACATATGTTGGACACCAATTCACAAAGTCCTCCATCTCACAAAACACACACAATGATGCTGACGGCAGGAGGAAAGTCAAATCAGTGGACATGTAAGCATCTCAGCACTGGCAGGGGTCTCCACAGGCTGCTCCAGCACCCAGGGCTGCATCAGGGTAGGTCCATGTGGCTTCTCCTTGGGGATGTCTTGCAGGAAAGGGGCCTTGCAAGCTGAAGCAGGGAACTGGCTAAGGCAGCTGAAACCTGGTCCAACCATCACAAAACAAGAGACCCGAGAACTCAAAAGGTGAGACTCACCGAGCCATTTATCTCTTCGCTCTTCAATTAATCCCATATGTGTTAATCGGCCAGGTTGACACAATAAACTTTAACTATCTCACTTATATTTTACAAACTTGCTTGTAATTATAATATTTTTCATATTTAATTATGGAGTACATTCCCTAAAAATGAGCATATAGGTGCTTCTTATGATTGCCTGCATTCTTTTAATTTTGGAAATCTTTCTCTCTCTCTTTTGATTTATATATTTTTCCATATCCAAATAGAAATATTTATTTAACACTCTGCCTTTCCATTTGGAGTACTCAATTGAGTAATTATTGCAATGCTGTCTGGTAGAGGCATATTCCCAGAGCTTCTGTTTGGGAATGTCTTGAATCTCCACTTGTGTTTGAATGACTACATGAATGGTTAAGGATTCTTAGTTGGCAATTGTTTTCAGCTTGTGTGTGTGTGTGTGTGTGTGTGTGTGTGTTTGCACCAGTGTTTTCTGGCCACTAGAGTTCTTGAGGGAAAATCTGCACTGATTCTTATAAGATAATCTTGATATTAATTTTATATTATGTTTTCTTTTGGAGTTTTTATAACTTTCTCCTTATCTGGACTTCAAGAATTTTGTTTGACCAAGTTAGGCATGAAGTTAATCGTTTTTGCATCTCTTCTGGTTATGGTCTATTTAACTTTGTGTATTTTCAGCCTTAATTCTCCTTTCAGATCTAAGACATTATCTCTTTCCATTGGAGACTTTGTTTTCTACTGTGCTCTGAGACTCCAATAATTCTAATGCTACATTCCTTAATTGAATCCCATATTTCTTTTAGAGATGTTCATTTTTCTTTATTCTTTCCTCTTGTTTATGTCGAGAATTAAAAAGCTCAGGGCTTTTTTTGTTGTTTTCTTTTTGTCTCTTGGAACATTTGTTTTATCTTCTGTCTATTCAACTCTAGTGTTAAGTGTTTCTCTTATTTGTCTGTTTCTTGTTCTAATGCATTTATTTCATTTCTAGTCATCACCGTTAGTATTTTTTGATGTTTTGAATTTCCTCATTTTGTTCTTCCATTTGTTTCCTGAACTCTCGGTGCTTTTCTTATCAGTACTTTTCACTTTAAAAAAATAGAGTTGGCCCCACAGTGAAAAAAAATTATCCATTATTTGTATTAGACAGGTCTCTAAATGAGAAATGTACTCATTATGATTTTTTATGATTCCTTCTTATCTTGTGGTTTTCTATGTTTTACTATTTTTCCTAAGAATTGACCGTGTTGTAAACTTTTTTACATTCGATTTTATATTTTAGCTTTTATGGACAACCTTTATGAATGAATATCCTGTGGCCCAATGACCAAAAGCCCAGCTGCCCAAGAATAGACCAGAGCCACCACCCACTCGCCACTCCACAGGGAAAAATACTCACAAAACTGGGTACCCTGTGAAACCCAAAAGTTCTGATATCAGTCAAATAAACCAAACTGTGAGATTTGCATCTTCTATTGAGAACCAGTAGAGGACATTCTTATCCTTAGGTTTTTGTTTGTCTGTTTGTTTTTCTTGCTGAATCACAGCACTAGGTGCTTGCTGAAACAGAAGTGCACATCAATGGAAGGAGATTTTAGCTGATCATAGATACCGATTGTGAGAGATTGGACTCAGTTTCTCTGTGGTAAGTGTGCAAATAGAGGGGCTCTCTATGTTTCCATCAGGAGTGCCTTTCACAGATTCACCCGTATTATTTCTCTATAAGAAGGGAGGTAGCCAATTTCCTCTATGTTGTCTGTAACTCTGAAGTACTTTCTTCACCCTGCTACCCTTGTAGTTCCTCCGAGTCTTAGGTCCATAAGTCTTGGGACTCAGATGCAACAGCAATCTCTCAGAGCACTGGGATCTCCTTTTGCCCTCTTCTAGTTGCATGGCACTCAAACTCCCATAACACATATAAAATGTCATAAAAATCGCAGTACACTTTTCTCAGATAGCTCCCTTTCTGCTTTAATTTTTTTGGAGTGTTACCCATCTCATATGGCTTCAATGGTTGAGGACTCCAGATGTCAATACATAGATTCTCCCAGATTCTATGCAATTCCTGCAAATCCTGTTCACTGCTGCAAGAGTCTATTAGTCTGGGTTGACTAGAGAAACAAATTCATAGACACTCATATATATAAAAGAGTAATTGTATATTAATTAAACATCCCAGTCCAGTCCAGATCAAGTCCCTAAGTCCGGTATTAGTCCATATGTCTGATACCAGTCTATAATTTTCTCTTCAGACACACATAACACATGCAATGACACCAAATGTAAAGATGATCACAGGTCAGTGGCGATGGAAGCATCGCAGTGCAGTCGTGGGTCTCCTTGTGACTCCTCCAGCTCCAAGGATTTGGTTCCATCGGTGTTCTTCATGTGGCTTGTCAGCAGGAAGATGAAGCAGAGAGTCTGGGTGTATCTTGCCTCCAGTAAGCTATTTTTCTCCATCGTGCCTTCAAATGAGGTCATTAAGCTGCAACCTGATTGACAGTCTAGACTCCACTCCTTTGCAAGTTGACACCAGATTTTGTAACTACCACAAAGAGCCACATGGACTCTACTGTATGTAGTTCCGTGGGTGCTTTTATTCTTTGTTTAGTGGATTAATTGTTGGTTGAGTAAATAAGAGTATACACTTCACCATCTCTTTCCACACTTTCACTTACTTTTAAAGGGTAAAAGGAAAAATGAAAACATACTGTAAGTTTTGTTGCCATATAAGCAACCCAATCATTAACTTTTGAAACAAATATTCAATATGTTTGCTCTATAAAATCATTGTTCAAAAGGATTCTCTATGTTTCCAGGTTCAAAAAGGAGCTTCGGATTAGTTTTACTCTGGTTCTATACAATGCTGGCAAAGCAACTCAACATCAGTAGTCTGCAACATGAAAATAAGTTTAAATTGACTCCAGTAATGCATAATTGCATAATTTTGAGCAAGGAAAAAGTCCATAATTTTATTTGTGTTTAAATTTATAAAATGATATAAAGAGGTAAGTAAAGTATAAAATTAAAAGTGTAGAACCTCTAAAATAGAGAACAATGATGGAGGTCTAAAACCCTGGAAAAACATTAATTGTAAACAAGATATATCTGGTTCCTCAAGCAACACTTTAATTAAAATTTTATTTGGTTCCTCAAACAACATTTTAATTAAAATTTTATTTGAATACTCTTACTTTAATTTTTCTCATTTTCCTTAATTCAAATCAGCAAGCAATGTATTAACAATCTATTAAACACAATGAATATATTACTAATTGATTAAGAATTACATTTTGACCTTGCTGCTTTATCCCCTAATGATCAGACATGTTTGCATAATTGTGTAATTCAGCTAGAAGATGGATCTACAAGAAAATTGCAAATAGGTGACTATGAAAAGTTGAGAAACATCTATTTTAAAGGAGAAAATGTAATGGGGATACTTGAAACGTTTTATCAACAAGCACAGATAATTCACCCTTCTGAAAAACTGAGTACTGATCATGTTAGGATAGTGGATTATCATATAAGAATAATGAAAAAAACAATTAAGATGTATATGGGATTGTGATGCAAAAAGTTGTTTGACGTAAATATGTTAAAATAAATGGAAGGGGAAAATTAATTAGAGGGGAAAACGACCAAATGTAGAAAGGTATAACAGAATAACTAATCATGAATATTGTGATAATCAGAGTAGAAAACAACCTTGTTCAAGCTCAAGTGCAAAGAGAAAACCAATGCATGAGACTTCCATTGATATCTCTGTTAAGCTAGACTTCTTTATTCTTTTCCTTAAAAGCAGCTTGAAAATTGCTCAGTGACACTTGAAAACTTTTTTCACACGAGTATTGATGATCCTCCAAATTATTTATCTATTTCTACCCTCAACTTCCACCACCTGTCAGCCAGTTCATTCTTCTCTGATGGTTTAATGTTGGCATTTGTGTCATGGGTCTCAAACACCAATAGAAGCTCATGGTAATCAGGTATCAGTGGAGCATTCAGAGGGAGGCAGAGACAATAAAGAGGTGTGATAATATATTTCTGAAAATAAGGTAATGGAAACCTTATCACAGAACACTATATAAAACTTTGACTTCCTTACTTTGCACCAATCATCAGGTAGAACCAATTATTAATGAAAGGCACTTTTGGTAATGTGAAGGCCGATGATCAAAACCATGTACTCATCCAATGACTATAGCAATGGGCTCAATCACATGAACGGTCAGGAAATGGCACCAGGCAGCATTTCTTCTGTTACACACGAGTCACAGTCATATTGGTGACAGCACACAACAGCCCTCACCTTTGAATTCCATAGCAACTTTCTCTTGCCCAAAACTGACTAGAAGTCCGGTGGGCAAAAGACAAAACAAAAGGACTGATGAAGCTATAGGGACAAGTAGAAGAAGGGATTCGGGGGGTACAGTGGTGCCGGAGGGCTCACAAGGAGATGATGTCAGGAGTCCATGTGAAAAAATAATGCTGGGAAACTGATTTTGGTAGCAATTGTACAGTCTACTTGACTTTATTGAAATATAGAACGATATGATAGATATATTGAATCCTAATAAAAAATGAATGGGCATACAAATAATAACCTCCCAAGTATATAAAATGGAAGTAATTATATATTTAAAAGATCTTGTTTCTGTTAACTCTATTGACTATACTGTATTGCATAAATTAAAATGTATCTTTCTCTGTGTTATTATTTACTTAAGTAATTAAAGCCTGAAAATTATTTTTTAAAAGAAACTTGTCCATCACCCACACACATGTTAAACATTGTCACCAGTTTGACAGAGAAAAGTACAGAAATGTTTGTTGTGGAAAAATAAAAAAATATATATTTCAAGTGATCATTTTTTAATTCCTCAAAGAAACATAAAACAACAATAATTACTCTTTAGTTTATATTTGATAGTCTGGTTGAAAACATCTCATTCCAGCTTCTCATATTTAACTTTATTGAGAAATAAGTTGTTGTGATTCCGAGATATTTGTAAATAGTGAATTTTAGGATCTTCTCTAACTTCTGCTGTAACAAACTTATTGATAGTATTTTGCCTCGCATGAACTTTATAACAAGTGTTCCTCAGCTTCAACTTAAATATATATATGAACAATGGATTGTCTGTTCTGCGGTTGGCCCCTACAGTTATTCAGACTGACACTGTTCATCTTGTCCACTATCTCTTTTAATAGATGTACTTTATTTGATTAATGTGTGTTTCATCTCACTAGGTTCATTGTATAGTCTTCATTTATGTTGTTGAAAAAGTTCATACCCAATTAATAAGGTATTGATCTGGTGGAATTGCATCATAAGACCGCTGGCACTGTTTCTATCACCAAGGCCATATTTTCTAATGACTGCACCTTCTTCTTGGGTTCCAATTTTTGCATTCCAGACATCAGCAATTGCCAATACTTCATAGTTACATGCTTTATCAATTTCAGAGTGCAGAAGTTCTTAAAAAGCTTCAATTTCTTCATCATTGGATATTAATGGTTGTTGATTCATTTGGAATAATAGTCTTTCTTCCTGGCATATGGATGTTATCTTCTCACTGACAACATATTGTTTCAGGATATATCTTAAAACGTTCTTTTTGATAATAAAAGGGATATGATTCCTATTGAATTTGGCAAGCATAGCACAGTATATCATGATTATCCAGCTAAAATGGCAAGTGTAACTCTTAGCTTGTTACTCATTATATTTTATTTTGGGTGACTTCTAATTTTCCTAGATTCATATGTTTTTATGTTCCAATTTATAATATATGATAGCAATGGTTTCTTAGCATTTAAAATCATGTAATCTCAGCAAGTAAAATTTTCCATAAATTTGATCCATAGCATTGATGATGGTAAACTCTACATGAAGAGGCAGCTTTTTCACAGTCATATTTTGAATGCCTTCCAACCTAAGGGGTGCATATTCCCAAATCAAATCAGACAATATTACATTGGCATTCATATAGGTTTCAATGGCCTTTATCTACTTATTTAGGAGGGATAAAGGCCACACTTCTAGTCTGTTCTATTTTGGAAGTTCTGCTGAAACCTATCCACTATATATGATGCTAATGAAATTTCAAATGTGGGTGGCATTTTTTAGCATTACATAAACAGACAAACCACCATAGTATCATCAAGTAGCAGAGAAGTACTGGTGAAATAAGTAAAAGAATGTAAAAAGTTCATCAGAAAATTTCAAGGGCTGACTAGAAAAACCAAAGTAATATAATGAAATGTGAAAAAAAAATAAAAGATAAGATAACCAGTTCAGTAACACTTAGGGTGAAAAAACTGAAGTAAAAACCAAGTCTGATGTTGAAAAATAGAAGGATTCTTCTAGCAAAATATTGCATTACATAGAAATCATCAAAACAATAATGGAGGAATACACAGTTACCGTATCAAAATGAAATGGTCAACATTCAACCATTGGAGGTGATAGCATCGAAACATAGAAAATCATTCTCTTAATACTGAAGGATGTTTTCCAAGCTGCACTGAAGGCGTTAACAAAAACAAAAATTAGGAATTAAAATGTTTAGACAAACTATGCAGCATAAGAGTATTTGATTGTCTGTTAATGCATTTGGAAGTGAAATGATTAGACTTTGGGTCAGGTTGCACTGGTGTGAAGGTAGGAATCCAGTCCAACCTAATGATGTCGCCTTAGGAGCATGGCCTTTTAAATAAGAAATGCTGAAGAGAGTTTCTCCCTTTATTGTCTATCTCTATCCTGTTTTCCTGGATCCTTTGTTTCAGGTTTGGGGCTGCTTACTCATATTCCTGAGACCTTGAATCCATGTGTCTCTGCACCAACAGTCTGTGATATCCATGCTAAACATCACTCCTTCACGCTTCACCTACCAGCAGCTGCATGCATGAGGATGGCCTCCCTTTAGCATCTGACTTGAGTTAACTTGGGCTGGACTGCTTCCTTTATGTAATTTACTCTCTGATAGAAAGTTATTTCTTATACATATACAAGTATATGGTTTTATTTCATTGGTTTTATTTCTCTAGAAAATTTAGCCTAACACAGAAAGACAGTTACCCTGTACAACTAGTGGGAAGAGACACATTTTGTATCCATTCCAAATACTATTGATCCATTAGAAGTTATTGAATAATGTGGAGGGATTTTAACAGTTAATAAAAGACAGGGATTAAATGATAATAGAATTTTCTCACAAACATTTTGAAGCTCCCTCATATGTATCACTAATATCATATAAAATTAAAAGTGTGATGGTGATGATTAGAAAAACTGTTGGAGTTGTTCATTGACAAGGGACTCCCTGTAACTCAAGCCAAATTCAGAAGAGTGCCTGAACAAAGAAGATCATGTGGCTCTTAGTTGTAAGAATAGCAGAAAGGTGTTTACTTGTGTTTGTTGACTAGGCAAAGACCATGTGGATCCAAAAAAAATACATAAATAATTTGGAAACATGGGAATTCTGGAACATATGATTGTGTTCATGTGGAGTCTGTAAATAATCTAGGAGACAGATGTTAGACTAGAGTAGTGCAATTTAAATTTTATAATTTAAAATGTGCAACTTAATATTAGGAATGCTGTGTATTATGATTGTATATTTTCAGCATACTTATACAGTCTGTGTGTTGATCAAATAATCCGAGAAGCTGCACAAAAAGGATTGGAAGAAGACTCGTTAACAAACTGTCATATGAAAATCTTGCTTTCTGAGAGTGAAGAGACTTGAAATATTTACTGATGAAACTCAAAGCCTGCAACCTTCAATATATATTTCACCAGTGTAAAGAATACCAAAATCCTCATAATTGGGAAAACAGATAACATAATTATAAGCACAGAGAAGATAGAAATTGAAAAGGAATTCATTTTATTTGGACTCCTAATCAACAGCCATGGAAGGTGCAGATATGATATGATCTCTGGATTTGATCTCTGGATCTAATAGAATAATTTGGAGAGGAAAAAGGAAATCAAATGATGGTTCACATTGAACAAATCTACTGTAAATGATCTTTTCAAAGTGTTACAAATCAAAAATGTCACTTTGATGATTAAGATGTGCCCATATTGTAGCAATCAAAAGTTGAAAAGTTAATAAGAAAAGACCAAATGAGTACTGATGTCTTTGAATTATGGTGTTGGTGAAAATTAAGGCATATACAATGGACTTTCAGAAGTACAAACCCATTTCCCTTGGAGGAATAGCAGCCAGAATGCGTCCCAGAAAGGAGATGGCTAGACTGTCTCACATACTTCGGCATGTTTTCAGGGAGTGGTCTCTGGAGAAGGACATTATGCCTGGTGATATAAGAGGTGAGTGAAGAAGAGGCAAATCCTAATGAAGCGGATTGACGCAGTGATACAATACAAAGTTCAAAGAGGAATAGTTGTGGTGATGGTTCAGGATTACACAGTGTTTCATCCTGTTGTACAAAGAGTCACTATGATTTGATTTCTATTTGAGGATGTCTAATGAAAATAACAGAGATATTAGAAACCCTTAAGTAAAAAAATAAAACTTGAATGCCAAAAAGGAAGGCAAGATTTATTCGAAAAAATGAAGACACAGCAGATAAAATAATTTGTCCTGTGGAATATTTACAGAATGTTTTTAGGTTGTTGTTGTTAAGTTCCACTGAGTGTAATCCAATCCATAGTGACCTCATGACAACAGAATGAAACACCGCCAAGTCTTTGATCATCCTCCCGAAAGTTATGATTGAATGCACTGTTGCAGCCACTGTGTCAATCCATCTCTTTGAGGGCTTTTTTCTCAGCTTCTCCTCTTTACCAAGCATGATGTCCTTCTCCAGGGGCTGGTCTCTCCCCAAACCATGTCCAAAGTATGTGAGAGGATGCCTCACAAACCTTGCTCTCATTTTGGATGTATTTGGATGTCTTTCTGCCAGGACAGATAGATCAGTTTGCTCTCTTGGAGCTCTATGTCACTTTCAATATTCTTCACCCTATTTGAAATGCATGGATTCTTCTTCAGTCTTCCTTATTCAATGTCCAACTTTCACATGCATGGGAGCCGATTGAAAATACTATGGCTTGGGTGAGGTCCACATGAGTCATCAAAGTAACATCCTTGTTTTTCAATACTTTAATGCAGCGGTTCTCAACCTGTGAGCCACGACCCCCTTCGGGATAGAACGACCCGTTTACAGGAAAACACATATTTCTGATGATCTTAGGAACCCAGTCACTGCTCCTTTGTCGTCTCCAGGCGGGTCCGCCCACATGCAGATATGCCCATGTACCAGTACCAGCATGAAGACTGTTACCCATGCTACACCATGCTTCAAGACAAAATTTCATTTATTTGTCATTAGAAATAAATATTTCACAATATAGAATTACATATTTTGTGATTAATCACTATGCTTTAATTGTGTTCAATTTGTAACAGTAAAAATACATCCTACATATCAGATATTTACATTAAGATTCATAACAGTAGCAAAATTACAGTTATAGTAGCAATGAAAATAATTTTATGGTCGGGAGTCACCACAACATGAACAATTGTATTGCGAAGGTTGATAACCACTGTTTGAATGAATCCTTGGGCAGCAGGTTTATCTAATGTGATGAATCTTTGATCACTTGACTACTGCTTTCAAGAACATTGATTTGGGGTCCAAGCATGATAACATTCTTGACAACTTCAATAATTTCTCCATTTAGCATGATTTTACTTATTGGTGTAGATTATTGGTCTAGGTGTTGGGATTTTGATTTTTCTGACATTGAGTTGTAACCCCTACTGAAAGCTTGATCTTCATCAGCAAGTGTTTTGTGATTTCCTCACTCTCGGCAATCAAGCTTGTGCATATTGCATATTGTTAATGAGCCCTCCTCCAATTCTGATGCTGCATTATTCTTTACATAGTCTAGCTTTCCTGATTATTTTCTCAGCATACAGATTGAAGAAGTATGGTGAAAGGTTACAACTCTGATGCATACAATTCTTAATTTGAAAACATGCAATATTCCCTTTTTTTGTTAGACTGACTGCCTTTTTAAGGTAGACAACAAATATTTATTTGCTAATATTTGAATTTTGATCACATTTGTTTGTTGATTTACATACTAAGTATTAATTTGACTTTTAAATGATGTTTTATAATAATTTTATGTATGCTAAATCATTACTTTCAGTTACAAAATTTCACTTGGGAAGATGCTTTAAAGTATGGGGAAAAGTAGTAAAATAATAATCCCTCTTACTCAAGTTAAACCTCACCGTTCCCCAAAATAGAATTTATAGTGATTTGTAAACAAACAAATTTAATAAAAATTATACTTAGTACTATCCACTAGTAAGCAATGATATTTCTAGGAGGCTGGCTGAGTACAGAAAATAGAAAGAAAATCCAACTTTCTATCTGCCCAAGGATGATTCCCGTAAGGAAGGGGTTCACAGGTCTCTACATTCCACTGTTCTTTACTCCATTCCAACACCGATCATCTATTCCGTGGCACCATACTTTTTGATTGGGTCTATAATCCGTTGCAGAAGCTGTAGAGAATCTACAAGGAATACTCAAAATAAGTGGGTTTATCTTGGAAACTAACAGGATAATTATGTTCAGGTTGCAGTTATTTTTGTGCAAAACACCTCTTCTCATCTATGCTCGCATGTAGTTAGCTGTCTGGTCCACAGCCTTCCAGACACTTGGTCCCTTGGTCTCTGTGGTACCTGTTACAAAGCTCTTTTAGTGCTAATGGTGTCCAGCAGTGACCACCCTCTTCCAGCCTCCTGCCCAAAGACACTCAACTTCCTGCCCTCTGTGAGCTGGAAAGCCATCTTCTCTGCTCTAAGAGCTCCACACATCTCCTTTGCTTAGACTCATAGTATTGCTGTGGCTCCTTGGTGGCCCCTCCCCTCAGGGATCTTTGGTATCTTCACTTCTGGTTTTCATTTATTGCTGGTCCCGGGTTCTGAAATGGCTGCTTTTATTCTTAATGGAATGCAAAACTGACCAATCCCCTTTACTGAAGTTGCATATATCCCATTGCCTGAGTCCCACCAAATCATTTGGGGGGAGTTATAAAAACTATGGAGAGAAGATTCATAATAAATCATTTTATTTCACTGAAGTATGCATAACTTGTTTTTAAAACAAGCCTTCAAATAGGTATAAAATAAATTTACTATTTATCATAATTTTATACACAACTCAGTCCTAAAAATATTTCAGAATTGAATATAAAAAAGTTGGACAAAACATTTTTCATTATTGGCAATATTTATCTGATTCTAACCTTACATTTCAGCATTTCTGAAATCTAGAATGGAGTTTTATTTTGTATTTATACATCAACAAAAGCACTGTGTATTCTTTATGATATATTTTAACTGATAAACCATTGTACATTGATGTTCATAATTTTCACTAATTTTAAATATTATATTAAAATTTCCCTGTGCAAATATTGCTTTGTAGACATATTTCTATTATTCTATACATACAATTTTTAATTTTCCTTCCAATTGAACAGCAACTAGCTTAAGAACAATCAGTACAATGAATTTTAAGCTTCATTCCCTTAAGCACAATATTCATTTCTGACTTTTCCTCAAAAGAATTAAGTTTATGAGATGTAAGCCTCTTATCACTTTCCCATTTTCCTCTCATTTTATAAGTAATAACATAAATGCAATAAAATATTAAAATAATTGCACAAATGTTGATGTACAAAGACAGCTAGCAGGCAGCACTACTATTTGATGACTCAAAATTATCATTAATCAGCTTGAATATATCTATTATAATTTGATCTGAAAATAATATGTTAAGAGTTTCAATGTGCAGGCTATGAATGAATTGGCCATATGCAATTTAGTAAGTTTGAACAAAGGTCAAAGAAAAGTTTTTTTTATTTCAGTTCAACGTTATCATCTTTAGGTTAAAGGTTTCACTTAAGATGATTATATCTATATGTGAGTGTGTGTGTGTGTGTGTTTAAATCTTGGTAAAAGTGTAGCTTTTCATTTGGAAAGTTGTTTTACAAAAACCTTCTTTTAAAGACACAAAATAATAATATATTGCTGTTATAATATATGGTTACCAAAACCTTCTTTCAAAGATACAAAATAACAATATACTGCTGTTATAATATATGGAACATTAATTTCAATTTAGTAGTGGCAAGAGTAAACCCAAAATATTCACGTTTGACACAGCATGAGCATCAAAATGGTGTCAGTTATCATACATACCAAAGTATCAGCCTAAGCACAGAGAAGAAACATCTATGTCATTATTAATTTTGGAACTAGTGGAATTTTACTTGAAAAATTAAAATGTAGATGTATTGATATACTTTAGATTGATCCGTCCAGCTTGTGGTGACCCGGCTCATGTGCTATAGGCCACTGTGATGTTGGACTGACTTGAGGAAGAGAACATCCTTCATGAGCTATGCTAGAAGGATGCAATGTGGAGACCTCACTGAGTGAATTGGGGTTCAGCTCAAACTGCTGAACTCTGCAGGAGATTTAAGGAACCAGCATCCTTACTTGGACTTATGGCTGAAGAGTCCTTATGTAAGAATCAGATGACTGCTGACCCAAGGTTATGGAATTGGGGTCATTGGACTTGGGTTCAATTTCTTGCTTTGAAGGGGGTGAGGAACTACCATATATTTGCTATTTTAATTGACTTCCATGCTTTCTCATGATATGTACCGTATTATTCTGGTAGACATGGTCGCCTTTGTGAATGAATGTTATTGAAAGTTTTACCCTATCACTAACCCCCAATGTTTATGTGAATAGCTTTCAGTCACATAAGAGCTTAACCTGTATAGATAACAATTTATGTATTGTAGTATGAATGCAGACTAATTAAATCAAACTCAAACTCACTGCCATTAATCAAATCCATTTTGACTTGTAGAGACTATATGGAACAGGGTAAAACTTCCCCATGAGTTTCTGAGACCATAACTCTTGACTGAAGTAGAAAGCCCAGTCTTCCTTACACAGAGTGTCTGGCTTATACATACATCATCTCTTTTTCTCACTAGTGTTTTAAATTCTATAATAATGGCTAAGTTAAGGACACCACCAATAGAATTATGTTATGTCCCAGGAGGAAGATTTATAATGTTCTCTATGACAAAATTATAATGATGTCTCTAAAGTGAACCAGATACATATATCAATGATAGATAGATCGATAGAATGATAGATCGCTAGATCGATCGATCGATAGATAGACAGGACTAGATTTGGAGTTCACACTTAATTTTAGGTCTAGTATAAGAACAATTTTTATTCTTATAATATGCTTCTACTGGATATTCACTCTCATGAAGAAATCAATAAAGCTATGGATGCTATAGCAAAGTCTAGTGAAGAAAACAGAAGTTTCCCGCTACCAGAAAGAATCGTGTCTGGGATCTATAAAAGCTTGTTTTAAAAGAAACAGCCTTGTAAGTTCGACAGCAGCTAAGTCCAAATAGAAGAAACATACCATCTTGTGTTATAAAAGGTTTATAAATAATAAAATCCAAATCTGAAAGAGGGACTGATATCAGAAAATAAATTGTGAGCACCCAGATTGCAGATGGCTATGGATGAGAGTAGAAGTCCAAACTTCATTTGCAAAGTCCCCATATAGAATAGATCCTCTAAATATAGCATTGTGAATCGCCTTGCTAATGGACAGAGACATTGTGAAATCAATTATGGCTAATGTAGTTATGTTAAAATGTAATACTTTACCAATTGATATCTCGTATGACTCATTTTAAAGCTGTTTCAGTTTTAAATACTTTTATTTTTTTTTTGCATTTTTTGAGAGGCCTCTGTGATTTGTCTAGGTTTTTTGTTGCCCTGTTGTTATTTGTTTGAATCTATTGTGCTTTGCATGATTTTCTATATATGTGAAATTGAGGGTAGGTAAATCTATGGAGACAGTAATTGGACTAATGATTACCTAGGTGCATGGCAGGAGAGGATAGGGAGAAATGGGGGATTGAAAATGAATAGGAGAAAATATTATGAAATTGATTGTGATGATTTTATAACTATTTATAATATGATTAAATTATACCATATATGCGGTATATCCCAATCAAACAATTTTTTAAAAATGGATATAAGTTCAGTGATACACAAAAATCCATGCCATTTTCTATAAATGTTAATTTCAAGCACATGGAGAGTGTATTAATTAATTAGTCAGGCTCTAAGTGTAGTTTGCTTGTGTTTACCTCCTCTTTTCATTTCTTACTCTCTAGCAGAAGTTCTCAAACTGTGGGTCGCGACCTCATTGGGGGTCGAATGACCCTTTCACAGGGGTTGCCCAATTCTAACAGTAGCAAAATGACAGTGATGAAATAGCAACAAAAATAATTTTAAGGTTGGGGGGGTCACCACAACATGAGAAACTGTATTAAAGGGTCGCGGAATTAGGAAGATTGAGAACCACTGAGTCTACTGTATGATTTTGGTTAAAATCCTTAGCTTTTAGAGGGCATTGATGATGAAGGAGAAAAATTCCCTATTTTGGTAGAATACCTGGTTTGTCTCCAGCCCAGCAGGCCCCACTGTCACTCCGGATAGGCTTGTATGTGACTGTGATGCTGAACATCTAGGTCAAGAGATTTTAGGATAGAAGACCTGAGGACTTAGTTCAAAAAATCAGCCAATGCAAACACTATGAATCAAAACAGTTCAAGGCTGTAAATAATTGAGGCAATTGTAATACATGTCAATGCAAAGATTTTATTTTAGTTGAACATTATAATTTTTAGTTAAACGTTTTCACTTTAAGATGGTAAAATAAATATATTTAAATGCTGGGAATTTTCTAGAAAATATATAACACCAACAATTATTTCCCTCCTCTAAAAATGGGAACAACAAATTCTAATACATAAAATGGTAATTAAAATTAAGAGTGGTAATGAAAAGTTGTTAACTAAGGTTTTTCTCACTGTATTAGGCTAGATGGATGATAGGTAGGCAGATAGATAGACAGACAGACAGACAGACATTTATCACACATTGGTGCAAGTGGGTAAGTCTAGTCTAGTTTCAAGTCCACAGATGACATGAATACTGCAGGCTGCAGAAGTGATTATTCAAGGTCAGTAGGTCAGTGAGTTAGTTAATTGTGCTAGCCTGGCCGATAATCACATGTGGGGCTAATTGAAAGGCGGAGGGATAAATGGGTGGTGAAGGCTCGCCTTTCTAGTTCTCGGGTCTCTTGTTTTGTGATGGTTGCACCGGGTGCAGCTGCCTTAGCAGTTCCCTGCTTCAGCTTGCAAGATTGACTTCCTACAAGACATCCCCAAGGAGAAGCTACATGGACCTATCCCGATGCAGCCCTGGGTGCTGGAACAGCTGTGTGGAGACCCCTGCTAGTGCTGAGATGCTTGTTCGTTCACTGACTCAGCTTTCCTCCTGCAGTCAGCATCATTGCCTCTGTTTCGTGAGGTGGAGGACTTTGTGGACTGGTGTTGGGTTAATGGGTTAATGTTGGACTTGTGGGCTTGAGCAGCATTGGGTTGGGATGTTTTAGTGATGCACATTTTCTTTACATAAAACTCTCTCTTATACATGAGTTGCTGTGGATTTGTTTCTCCAAAGTACCCAGACTAATACAGTCAGGCTTTTGATTGCAGTGGTGAATGAATCCAAGGTCAACAGAAGAGATGGCAGACCACAGATGACTCCTGGAATGAAAAGGCAATATGACATCCTAATGTCTCAAGTCCAAAGGAATTAGAGGTCTACAAGCCAGATTCAGGATCTGGAACATGCAAAAATTAATCCAGCTTCCCCACAGTGTCCTTATATAAGAAATATGCCATACACCTGAGAAATTATCCTTTCTATTGCACCGGGCTGTGACCTCAGTAAAGGAGTGGCATTGCACCTAATCATCTTGGAATTGCTTGGATTCCCACAGCAGATCTCATCGTGTAGTTAATTCAATTGTTTTAAGTAACATTGTCAGGTATATGAGAGCTCAACTGCTAAACCACAAAGAAGTTTTGTCCAGCCAAATTGATACAAAACCTAACTAACATGCTCACAGAAAAATGTGCTAAGAAACCATTACCTAACATGAATTACTATTAGCTGTAAAATCAGAATACTACATGATCAGTATAATAGGAAGTTTAGATTTGTGAAGTTATAGTCAATAGATTGTTAGAATCATGACTTTTCCATTAGCTAGCAATATACTCGAGCAATTATTTTACTTCTAAATCATTTCACATGTGAATTTTTCTCAAATAGGCAACATAATGTTTTCCCTGTTAACACGCAGGATTTATCTGAATGTTAAATAAGTTGAAATTTGTAAACTGTACATTTTGTAAGACATGAAGGAAAAAACAAAGAGTTAAAAATCTTTTGAGCCATTCCATCAATACATAACTTCTTTTTTTCAATCATTTTATTAGGGGCTCATACAACTCTTATCACAATCCATACATTGTGATATTGTGTAAAGCACATTTGTACATTCATTGCCCTCATCATTCTCAAAACATTTGCTCTCCACTTAAGCCCCTGGCAGCAGCTCCTCATTTCCCCCCTACCTCCCCACTCCCCTTCCCTCATGAGCCCTTGATAATTTATAAATTATTATTTTGTCATATCTTTCCCTGTCCAACGTCTCCCTTCACCCACTTTTCTGTTGTCCATCCCCCAGGGAGGAGGTCACATGTAGATCCTTGTAATCGGTTCTTCCTTTTCAACTCACTCTCCCTCTACCCTCCCAGTATCATCACTCACACCACTGGTCCTGAAGGGATCATCCACCCTAGACTCCCTGTGTTTCCAGTTCCTATCTGTACCAGTGTACATTCTCTGGTCTAACCAGACATGCAAAGTAGAATTGAGATCATGATAGTGGGGGTAGGGGGGAAGAAAAGCATTTAGGAACTAGAGTACAGTTGTATTTTTCATCGTTGCTACATCGTACCCTGACTGGCTTGTTTCCTCCCGATACCCTTCTGTAAGAGGATGTCCAGTGGCCTACAAATGGGCTTTGGGTCTCCACCTCACATTCCCCCACTCATTCACTATGATAAGATTTTTTGCTCTGATGATGCCTGATACATGATCCCTTTGACACCTCGTAATTGCACATGCTGGTGTGCTTCTTCCATGTGGGCTTTGTTGCTTCTG
The DNA here is from genome assembly GCF_000313985.2 of Echinops telfairi. NCBI lineage: Eukaryota > Metazoa > Chordata > Mammalia > Afrosoricida > Tenrecidae > Echinops > Echinops telfairi. The sequence continues at coordinate 3,999,956 of NW_022106084.1, forward strand.
AGCTAGATGGCCACGTGTTTACCTTCAAGCTTTTAAGACCCCAGATGCTATATCTTTTGACAGCCGG
>NW_022106084.1:4000411-4004593 GCF_000313985.2 Echinops telfairi
CTCATATGAAGATACAGAACTTCTAAGGTACCTAGAATAATTTAAAACTAAGTTAAAACGACCAAAAAATCTCCTGAGAATGCTTTGTAAATTATTTACCAGCAATATATTTTATTGACTTTAATACTGAAAATAAGAGGTTAAAAAAGATCCAATAAAGCAAAATATGCATAGCTGGATTAAGCAGCAAATAATCACAACCTGCAAAGGCAACAAAACACAATTTTATTTTTACATCCTCTCACTCTGACTCTTCAAAATGTATTCAGCGTGGAAGATTTTCATCTGCTGCCAGATTAAAATTCTGGTACACCGTATGGTTTTCCCCTCTTTCTTAATAATAAATTATTCTATAGTAACTGTAGGTTTCAAATAATTTTGACTTTGCAATTAGAATGAAAAATGTCAGATATATGTCAAAACTCAGAATTTAACAGAGTTAAATTGTTACTTCATACAACTTTCCTCTAGTTCCTAAATGCTTCCTCCCCTCCCACCCACCCCAACCCCCACTATCATGATCCCAATTCTACCTTACAAATCTGGCTAGACAGAGGATGTACACTGGTACATATAGGAATTGGAAGCACAGGGAATCCAGGACAGATGATCCCTTCAGGACCAGAGGTGAGAGTGGCAATACCAGGAGGGTGGAGGGATGGTGGGGTAGAAAGGGGGAACCAATTACAGGGATCTACATATAACCCCATCCCTGTGGGATGGAAAACAGAAAACTGGGTGAAGGGAAACATCGGACAGTGTAAGATATGACAAAATAATAATTTATATACTATCAAGTATTCATGAGGGAGGGGGGCGGGAGAAGGGAGGGGGGGAGAATGAGGAGGTGATGCCAGGGCCTTAAGTGGAGAGCAAATGTTTTGAGAGTGATGAGAGCAACGAATGTACAAATTTGTTTTACATTATTGATGTATGTTGGATTGTGATAAGAGTTGTATGAGCCCCAATAAAATGATTTAAAAAAAATGTTACTTCTTCCAAGACTTGGATCTACTTCAAACTAGTTCAGGTTAAAACAGAAAACGGGTCCCTTTCCTTCTTTTTTCTTGTATTTCCTTGTCTTTTATTTCAATGGTTTGATTCTCAACTGCACCACACAGGAAAGAGAAGACATGACAGGACTTAGCAAGTTTCTTTTGTTTACTTCTTACATAAATGCAGGAGCTTTGGTTGCACAGTGATTACACATTGGGATGCTAACTACAAGGTCAGCATTGAAACCCCTGGGGAAAGATGATGTTATCTATTCCCATAAACAGTTATCTCCGAAACCCACAGAGGCAGTTCTAACCCATCATGTAGGTCACTATAAGTCAAAATTGATTCAATGGCAGTGATTGAGTCTTATTTATCTGAGTGGCTAAGCCATCTGTCTGCCAGGTTGATGGTTGAATCATATACTTTTTTCCAAGCAGTGTTTGCTTCACCATCCTTTCTAAACTCTTTTGACCTTGCAAGTTGCATTTCTGATCTCTGGAATCTCACAACTGTTCCTCTGTCTTTTTTTGCAATGACATTTTGTTGGGAGCTAATATGGATACCATACCATTGCAAAGTTCAGTTGCATCAAGCTGTATTGTACAATTGCTAACACAATCAGTTTCAAAACATTACCCTTGTTTACCCTTATGTAGTAAGTACCTCCTACTAAGGAGTCCATGATCATCTGGGACTCCAGTAAATAGAGCCTGTTGCAAACCCACAATTGATACTCAAGGAAGTAGCTGTCAAGAGATCAAAAGACATACTGCATTTTGTGAATTTGCTGCACAAGACCTCTGTAGAGTATTGTAGATATTACTTTAAGCACTAGGACGCACCTGATCCAAGCCATGATATTTTTCAATTGCCTCAAATGCATGTGAAAATAACATTGAATAAGTAAGTTCCAGGAAGAATCAATGCATTTGAATTGTGGTGCTGGAGGAAAATATTGAAAGTACCAAAGCAATTTGGACAGAGTGCTCATTAGTAGCAGGCATGGCAAGGCTCCCTCTTACATACTTGGGGCATGTTGTTAAGAAAGACCAGTTCCTGGAGAAGAACATTATACTTGGTAAAGTGGAGCAACAGCAAAAAAGAGGGAGACCCTTGACAAGATGGATTGACACAGTGGCTGCAACCATGGGCTGAAACCTCTGCACAATAGTGAGGATAGTACTGGTCAGGGAGCAGCTCTGTTCTGTTTTACATAGTGTCAGAACTCTCTTGATGTCCTGTGGCAACAACAACAACAACAACAACAGCAATACAACTACAATTCCCTCCTGGGTTTACATCAAACCAATTGCAATTGAGACAATTTACACTGATGGTGATTCCATCTGTCGCAAAGTAGACCTGTGCTCTTGAGGGTTGTTGATGGCTAATTTTTCCAGTCCTTTCTTCCTCGGGTCCCCTGGATGGACTCAACCTTTGAACTTGTGGTCATTCATCAATAATTAAATCATTTTCACCTTCTAGAGATGCTTGGCTTCAGGTCAGGTGAATGGAAAACACTGGTAGAGTAGGTCTGTTTGGGGAGTGGCGCAATCCCTGACTCTGCCACTAATGTCAGCTCTGTGAATTTCCAAAATTGAAAGTTTCCAGTTTCCAATTTGTTTAGCGTTCTGACTCCCCCTGCCCCAGGAACCCCCCCCCCAAATTTTAGTATCTCAAATTGCAGTAAACATTTACATGTTCTAAATAGTTCTGACTAATCATTAGTCAAAGTTGAGAAGATTTTATTTCAATCTTCCTTTCAAATCATTGAGTCTCTCAGTCTGGCAATCACTCCCTTTAAACTTAACCTCTTCGGTTAGCTAGTCATCTGTCTTCATATCTTTGTAACCTTTTAAAAACTACACTTGAAGGGGTTAACCTCATGCACAGTTTTGATATCTGCTGTTGAACGCGAGTCAATATAACTTCCACATGGCTCACTGGTAATATTTTTGCCAAGAATAGCGAAATTCTTGGAGATACTCAAATAGCTCTTCTGTACAAAAGATGTTTATCACAAGTACAATTTTGGACATTTATCCAAGCATGTTTTCCAAGCAAAGATTGATATAGTATCACACAAATCCGACAAAGAGAGGAAACCATCACAAAAAGTAATTTCTTCACAAATCAAATAGGGACTTCTAATTATAGTAAATATAGGAGTGATTCTCTGGATAGATGCAGGAAAATGTTATGCACTTTATTCCTAACCTAAATTTGGGATGCAAACATGCACTTGTTTCCTACATTATCAATTAGATCATTTTTCCCACTAATTCATAAAGTAGGAGCTTATGTTCTCTTCACTGGTATTATAAAAAGGAATATTTTGAAGTAGTTCGATGAGATATTAGAATTTTAGAAAGATCTTCTTGCCAGATGTGCTTTCCATCCTCACATGTGTTATTGGTCCTTCTATCATCTCTCTTCCATAAGAACACAGGAAGAACCAATGTTAGTCACATATAAGAAGCAATGACATCCTTATGACTAGAAAGTACCTGTGCTTTGTGAGTGTGCACCAGAGTATTACCAATTATTGCAATTTGCTATATTTGGCACCCGTGTAAAATTGGGATTTCTGAAAGGGACTGATGACTAAATATGCACAGACCATGTTGGTAAATCTATTTCCATTCTTATTCTCTCATGAAGAGCCATAGGTAATTGAAAGAATACATACCCACACCGTGCCAATTCATGAGAAATGGGCCATAGCAGAGGTATCTCTTGGAACCTTTGTGGGCTGACTCATGACTCAACGCCTCTCACAGATAAAGAAAAGGTAGGGAGCTAGTGATATTCCGGTCCTATTATTTCTTATTCTTCATGTATAGTAAAAAGAGTTACAAAATGGATTATGAAATAAAGTGCTCTTCAGCAAAGAGGTAGTTTCTATTAAATTTTTGAGCTCCAGCACTACAAATCCTAGAGGGAACAAAACCCTGTGAAATGTGTACTCACTGAAAAGTACAAACCACTCACTTGACCTGTATCAATCATATCAGTGACCAAAACTGTGTACCATGACTGAGCTCCACCTGGGCACAGAGAAGGTTGACCTTCAAGTTTATAGTGTGTTCATCATTTTCTTCAACAAGAACTCAAATTTTCTACTCCGAACTACCCTGTTTCCCTAAAATAAGACAGTGTCTTATATTAATTTCTGCTCCCAAA